>NC_069720.1:3418034-3613034 GCF_027358585.1 Pangasianodon hypophthalmus
TTAATAGATGTATAATTTATTACTGTAATTTAATTTGTATTTATAAATTATATGTAATATAGATTTGTGATATGTATAATTTAATATAATATAAAATTAATATTTTAGTTCATTCTTATTTTGAGAAATCCATATATGAAACTGAAATATATCTGTATACCCTGTTCATACACAATCTGCAAACACAATGACATTGTGCTGCATTTTACAATCATATATAATCTTGTTTGAAATATATAATTTGCATTTTTCATAATTGTTAAAATCAAAACTTGTGTGTATGTGATCGCACATTTTTGCGCTCTCTCTCTCTCGCTCTTTCTGTCATTTCACTAGTTTGTCGAGCTAAAAGCTACAAGATGGCTGTGTCCTAAACACACCATTCAGCTTTTGTACTATACTCCAAAAGTTCACATCTTGAGACACTCACATGGACCAGCTGCTCTTGGCTGTCGTACTCCTTGCTGCAGCCTTCCCAGTGGCAGTTTGTCTCGTACGCCACCTCCGGCTCCTGCTTGCCCTCGTCTCTGTCCACGTCCTCTTTCGGGTCCACTGGTGGTGAAGGGTCCTGAGAGGAAAGCACGCATTCAGACACATGTGCACACTACAGAGGACTTCAGACATTCAGTTTGTTTATACAGGACAGAAGCAGACGCCTACACTTTGGCTGAATTAGAAAGGATTGAAGAAAGGGTACTTTTCACTTTCATTTAGTCCCATTTATTTAACAATCAGCGGCTTGGTAATGAGAAGAAAAGAACAAACACGAAACCAAATATGTGGGAATACGTGTGTGGCGTCTTAGCTGCAACCCAAACTGTGGGCCTAGCAGATGTATATATGGTCTCAAATAAAACGCACACACATACACACACACACACACACACACACACACACACACACACACACACACATTGCATGCTGACTGCAGCATGTTTATCTCTGCCCCGTGAGCTATCTTCATCAATTCTGCGGGCCCCAAGACGACTACAGGCGCCTCGGTCCCCATGCATCAAGCCCCAACATGCCTCCACTGCCGAGAGCAGCCACAAATTTGTCAAAAGATGAGTCGAGAGAGAGAGAGAGAGAGAGAGAGAGAGAGAGAGAGAGCGCAACAGAAAACAGGCGCTCACATGACAATAACGGCTGGCCAATATTTCATTAAAATGAAGTGCTCTGGCACAGTTTACACAGGAGCTCGGGATGGAGAGAGCAAGAAAACAAACGGACATAAAGCTCTTATCAGGAGGAGTTTTTCTCACGCCAAGGGGAGCACAGAGACTCCCAAGGGTCTCCTGGCCCCTCGCTGATCACCATGCGAGAAAAAACACACACATACTCACGCAATATTTTTTCTGGGTAACAGGACACATAGGAGATGTACCTGATGTTTTATGCCATCAGTCGTACAGAATAAATCAACCATGGAAAAAAGAGTACACTAGGAGTCAATGATATGGTAGAAAAAAAATAATGTATGTATAATGTAATGCAATAATTTTTCATGATATGTTTTTAGTTTTGCCAAGGCTGAACAACACAATTTTTTACTGAGTAGTACTACAGAATATATATATATATGTATATATGTCTGACCGCTAATGTCATATAATGACCGAACAGGCTCATATGCAATCAGCTGCTTGTTGGTTTAATATGTCTAAAGACATATTGTGATTCGTGTGACTGTCTGGAAAAAAACCTTGGATGTTGCTGTGGCTGAATTCTGCCAAAAAGCCAAAAAAAAAAAAAAAGAGATGAAAAATCAGGTTTTTACCCCATTTTTTCTATACAATCCAAACCAAAAAAAAAAATACAATAAATATATTTTGCCCAAATGATGTGGAAATGATTTTATTTATTTTCTAAACTTACCTAAGCTATCTTCCTGCAAAGATCACATCAGTTAAGGAGTTAAAACCTGGCTAGCTAAGTGTGATCAGAATTTTTACTTTCGGTGGATAATTTGATTTTAGAACGTTAGAACTTTACTTATTTCAGTTCAGGAAAGTTTGTAGTTTTCAAACCTAGGGCTGTAGTTCTGGAGTCCGGTCTGTATTGACTTGTCTCAATTTACTGGCATTTGTACTTTGACTTGCCTCAGTCTTGGGCATTGGTCTCACTAACTATGGTCTTGGTCTTGACCAAGAGTTTCCAAAAATAACATTTGTGCTGTCTTTTCTTTTCGCATGCACAAAGTTTGAAAGATCTAATTCCTTCTTTTAGAAAACAGTTTAATCATTGGTGCAATGCATGAATTAAGCCAACTAGCTGAAGTAAAATCTTGGACTGGAAAAGGATTTGATGGTTTTGTGTCTCGATTTCATTCGGACTCGAACTTGACTTGGCCTTGACCTCCTTAAGACCAAGCCTTGACTCGATCTCAGCTAGTCCTGGTCTTGGACTTGACAGTGGCGGTCTTGACTACAGCTCTATTCAAAACTATATTAGAAAACATCAAAATTTCACCATGTGACCAGTTTTCCCGGGCCACCACGCATGTTCTCATATCACCCACCTCTACCCCAGAGATTACACCTCATGGTGTTTGGATTAGAGGTGAAGGACAAGAAACATACAGTAAGATGGAGTACAGTAAGAGGGAACAAGAGAAAGAGGTTTTTACCGGTGAGCAGGGTGAGAGAGGCCGTGAGCTGTCCAACTCCGTCTTAACCTTTGACCTTTTGGTGTGCAATGGGTTTACTGTGCTGCTGACTGCCGAGTCACCACTCGTGTTCTGTTGGGGAAAGATGGGGAGAAATTGCAGAACTGTACAGCATGTTAAGTTAAAACAAAAGTCATAAATGAGGAGAGAATTGTCATGGTCTTTTGTATTCTTTTAGGAATTTATCTAAAAGAAAAAAGTTAGTATTGATCACAAAAGACAAGTTCTCCCTGTGTCATTAAATATAATAGCCAATTAGGATCCAGTATGCAAATGCAGGCCATGCAGCACTTCTATACCAGCGGAAAGAACTAGAAGAACATTTAATTTGCACATTCATACAATCTGGACTTTGTTATGAGGGTAAAAATGTTGTGTGCATTTAAGCCATTTTTCGTCAAATGGTCATTGGTCGTCAAATTACATTTTCATGGAACCGCCACATTAAGCAATTTATTATTTGACAGAAATGTTTTATAGACTTCATAAAAAAATTTTGGATGACACTGTGCCTTATATTAGAACTTAAATACTTATCAGACTATTTCATTCTATTCAAGTAAAGGAACTGTACACACACTGAATTCATCAAGTCCAACACTCCAACTGGCTGAAACGAAACTAAAGCTAATTAATTCCAAAAAGTGACACATCATCAAAAATAGCTGGAAATTGATCTGTGAGCTTTGTATCAGGCAATAGGTGAAACTTTTTTTTACATCTCTGTATTTAGTTTGATGAGTAAGTAAGTGGCCCACATTGTCAAACTGGGACTTGCCTATTAGGCCATTTTTTTTAGTTTCACAGGAAAAGATTTATCTTCCTTACAACTATAAAAGAATGGTGATCTCTCCGGTGAGACGGCTAGTTTTAAAGAGTTATCAGACCCACACACATTAGACTGTTTAAACTGTCCTTAGACTGTTTCTTAGACTGTTTCTAAGGAAGTGAGAATCAGTGTTAAAACCTCATATAACTTCTGAATGCAGCGTTTTGAGCAGCAGCAGCCTTTACTGAACATACCAGGTGTGTGTGTGTGTATGTGTGTATGTGTGTATGTGTGTGCGTGTGTGTATGCGTGTATGCTTTAGACTTTGGTAATTTTACATGTGAAAGTTGGGCTTTACACAAAGGTCTAGTTCAGCAAGTGTACCTGTGTGTGTGTGTGTGTGTGTGAGAGGGAGAGAGAGTGAGTGTGTGTGTGTGTGTGTGTGTGTGTGTGTGTGTGTGTTCCAGGCTGAGGGAGTGAGTGTGTACAGGAATTAGAGACTTTAACTCAGTCATGCAGGGGGATTTTGGGCCACAGATATGATGATAAGTGCTTTTGAACAAACACATGAAAGCCACTACAGAGGTCTGGGAATGGGGAATTTAAAGCACACACTCTAAACATGCCGTTACAGATGTTACAGATGTTATATGTTCCTTCTGTGACCTCTGCTGTACAGCTTCTGAGGGTCAGGCTTATGTTAAGTTATAAGCACTTCTTCTACAGAAGAAGTAGCGGAGAAGAAACAGCATGGAGTGTTAAAGTCAGCTGGCGTTGTGTGCAGGAAATGAAGCAGTGTGTATGTATAATATTGGTAACATTATACTGGTGTTATTGCTGCTTTATTAATAGTGTTATTGAACCCCTGTTACTGCCACGGCAACTCGGTATTTAAAACAGCCTTGACAAAAAAAGATCATTAAACTGTGAACAAACTGTGAGCGAGTAAGAGAAATTGGTATGAGTGTGTGTGTGTGTGTGTGTGTGTGTGTGCCTAAACCTAAACCCCAGGTTCAATACCAAAACTTCCACATATGTCTTGTTGTGTATATGTGTGCATTTGCAGTACCTTAGTCTCAGCTTCATTATGTGTGCTAGCACTCAGTCCCGAGCCGGCGAGTGTGTGTTGTCGGGAGGAGAAGGTGTGAGAGGGCTGGATGAGGGGAGGTGTGTGTCCAAAAGGGCTCAGGCCTCTCTGCTGGGACAGCAGCTGTTGATATGCTACCGGGTTGATGGAGTGATGGAAAGGAAAGGAAGGGCTGAAAGAGAGAGATAAATACAAAAAGACAGAAAATACACAGGGATAAGCACTCGTTCCACTTCATCTTAGCCCACATCTCTGTATCGCAATGCACAAACGCCATATTTCATGTTACTGTCACAAACGGCATAATGAGCAATAAATCACTGCAGACAAACACAGAGCCTCAGATAGAGACAGGCAGAAATATCAGACTGGAAATGAGTAGTCTGTAGGATAGCAAAGTCAACTTTCTATATAATTCATATATAACATCAGACACTGACCAAAATGCTGTAAAGTAAATTCCGCTTTCATTCAACATTTCAGTGAAAAGAAAACATGATTAAATACAATAAATTCAGCACTTACTTACTGCTTAAATATGGTGTTTGTGGAAATATCAAAGGGACAACATTCGATAAAATATGTAAGGAATAAAGCCCTTGAGGTTGTGGTGTTATTGGAAAATAATCTAGGACACGGCAGTGTATCACGGCCCGATGCGAAGTGGAGTTACTGTTACAACCCCGAATTATTAATGATTATTTTCCTATAACAGCATGCCCCGTCATGTTTTATTCCTCTCATCCCACAGCAATTTGCTTTATTTAAACAAATTAAAGGTTGATGTTGTACTTTTTATGAGTTCAATTTGCATGAGAGAGTGGGATGAGTGATTCATGAGGCTGCGCTTTTACCTGATGCCGCCGACGGAGAGGTGGCCGTACGAGCTGCTTGCGGCCGAGCTGGAGCGCGAGTTGTTGATGTAGGCCACTAGAGAGTTAGGAGAAGTGCGGATCATAGTCTGTAGGTCAATACTGGCGTCTGAAAGTGGAGAGATGGACAGAGCTCTCTTCCGGCTCAGCCTGGGGGTGAGGCGTGGACTGGGGAAGCGCGACACTGTACAACACACAAACACACATTATGAGGATTTGTTTAATACAGTCCAGATTAATTGCCTGGTTCACGGAAAGATTTTCATTGATAAGAAAAGCTTGTCAGAAAGATCCACGGGGCATCTGATTGAGACTAGAGGTTTGCATCAGGACTGGGATCTCGCAGGATGAAACAAAACTTGAACAGTGTTTATTTATCAATTCTTTTTTTTTTTTTTAAGAGACCAATTATGAACGGGATTGATGTAGCTGAGCTTGAGGAACTCTCAAAGCCTGAATCCACACGCTGACAGTCCTGGCGTTTCTACCTCTGGGTTTTTTTTCAGCGTTTTCCAGTGTTTTGAGGCATAGTGGTAGGGATCATATTTAAAAAAAACAACAACAAAAAAACAACAAACAAAAAACACTTTTGGTCACGCCCACTTTGGGTTTAAATCCGAATACAGATCCAGATACAGATACACAACTCTGATTTACAGTAATTTCTGCTCTGCCTCAGTGGACTTCCTCGCCTCATCTGATGCTCGTGGCTAAGCACATTCCGCCCACGTCTCCCTCCCATGACCAACAACCCTCATCACTTTATCCACTTTATTCCCACTAACCTATTTTCCTTAATCCCCACATTCCTCTGACTCCCGAATCAAGCTGATAGCAGCCGCTCTTCCTGAAGTGTGCCGTCTCATACCATGGGAGCCTCTGATTGACTGATCCTGAAATATTATTCTCTATTATTCTCTCTGTCTCTCCAGCTAAGGAGAAATCTATGGAGTCGCTGCAGTGGCGGATTGCATTGTGTCATTTCCCCACTCTGCCCACCTCCGTGCTATTTTGGGTAGCGTGTGAGGAGCGTGCGTGCCAGGTGAGACAGCGTGATCGATGCTTGCGCACTCTCTCCCCGACACCCAGCCTCCCTGGAATATAGCACAGCCCTATCAATAAGTGCCAGAGATTGTGTCTTCGCTAATACTGTAGCTGGAGGCCGACACTGAGAAACTCAACTAGCACAGATCACTTTGGAAAGAGAACACAACGAAACGCAACACGAGATTCCGGGATCGCACTGAACCATGAAGGAATGTTGTTCTGATATGTTCAAAATTTTTTTTTTTAAAAAAGGAAAGCCAACTAGTGCAATCAAGTGTCTTTATCAGCTTCATCTCGAACTCAAAATGACCTCGTTCTGATTTGACCATGGATGATTAATCATTGCCTATAATTTACTGTAATTATTTAGATAACTATCAACTGTTGCAGGCGTCTATCGGTTTGGATAATGAGGGCAATTTACAGGATTCGTTAGAATTAAAAAAGGAATGAGCAGGGAAAATGGAGCAGGTGTGTACTCGTCTGTATGTTTGTGTACACATGGAAAATTTATGGAAAGTTTCTTTATCGTCTTTATCGCAGCCAACAGTTTTAGGTTAGCAGAACGTTTTTGAACGTTAAAGGTCTGGGAACATTGGGCCCCAGGATCCTTCAATCTGCCATAAGCTTATTTTGTCTAATTTTGTGTGCGGCATTCTAATAACATTGCATTGAGGGGTAAAATGATTCGTACGTTTGTTTGTTGTTTTGTCATAAGTGTGTCTCTACTAAGAAAGCTTTCACATATGCAGTGTTCAGAAAGTTAGACTTTGCTCCTGCAATGCTGTTTTAATTTGGGCCATAATTGCAAAACACAAAAACACAACAGCATAAACTAAAAATTTTCTGTTGTGTTTTTTATTTTGTCATTGCGCTTTCTAATTTTCTGTTGTGTTTTTGCTTTTGTTGTGTTTTCTGTTGTGTTTTCTGTTGTGTTTGTGATTTCGGCATTGGTCTTTCTGAGCTTCTGCTGTGTTTGTGGTTTTGTGGTTCTGTATTTTTATTTGTTGTGTTTTTGGTTTTGTTGTTGCCTTTTTTATTTTCTGTTGTGTTTGTGATTTTGTCATTGTGCTTTCTGATTTTCTGCTGTTGCTGCTTTCATTGTTGTGTTTTCTGTTGTGTTTGTGGTTTTGTCATTGCACTTTATGAGCTTCTGTTGTATTTGAGGTTTTGTGGTTGCATTTTTTTTTGTGTGTTTCTGGTTTTGTTGGCTTTATAAAATTTTCTGTTGTGTTTGTGATTTTGTCATTGCATGTTCTGATCTCCTGTTGTGTTTCTGCTTTTGTTGTTGTGTTTCCTGTTGTGTTTGTGATTTTGTCATTGCACTTTCTGATTTTCTGTTGTGTTGTTGCTTTTTTGTGATTTCTGTTTGCATTTTTCTGGTTGTGTTTTTTTTTTTTTTTTTTTTTACCTTTCCATTTTCTGATTTGCTGTTGCGTTTTTGCTTAATGTGTTTTGCACATATAGGCCACTGTACAGTATGTTTGGGCAGGAAGAACTTGTCGTTCTAACTTCTCTCTCACTAACAGGGCTTTAGCATGATCGTATTCTTAGACCCTGACCTGTAGTATTTGTGCGAGTATGTCTGCCAAATACTGTAAATATAAATACAATCATAATAAATAACTGCCTGTGAGAGGTGAACCTCAGTGTGTGAACATGATTCATCCCTAATTCAACTGCAGAAGGTGACTGGAAACATGCTATGTACTGCATTATGGGCTGTGATGAGCTCTGTCAAAATCTGTATTAAAAGTAAAAAGTGAAAGTAAATAGTAAAAGTATTCACAGCCGAAAGCACACAAACACATACTTCTCTGTCCAATTGTCTTTAAACATTCTGTTTTCTTTGACTTTTCCATTTTTTTTAACAAGCCATGTTGTCACTTCGGTAATCAGACCAGAGAGGAAATATTAAATAAAAAAAAAATAATTCAAAGAAAGTCTGTGAAAACTTTCCTGCCTTCAGCTAAATAATTTACAAAAATGCACGTGATTGGCCCCAACAGAGGAGTTGTACAGAAGCCATGATGAGTCATGGTTTAAATAAATAAATAAATAAATAAATAAACAAACTAGAGTCACTTCACTGCGGCCAGTTTTTTCATATGTTGATCAGCTCTGCTAAAGTTTTTTTTTTTTTTTTTTTTTTTTTTTGAGTGTTCAGTTCGAGCCCCTGAAATTATTTGCTGGGTTCCCATCCCATCACTTTCACTTCAACTCTCATTACACAAACAGAGTAATGGTTGCTGTAAATCCAGTTAAATTTCTGAAAATTCTGGCTTTTTTATTACTAAAGTTGCAATATAATATAATATAATATAATGTAACCTTAGGTCTTGTTTGGAGAGCTATAGGAAAACAAGTTTTTTCTAGGGTACAGGTTAAAGGGATTGGTCAGTGTGTTTGGTGTTCCAAAGTGAAAAATTCTGTGTTTTAACTCAACAGGTGCGAGGCATTAGTGCCGGTGTTGGCAAACGCATGTGTGAGTATGTGTGTGTGATTAGGGGTTGTAACCAGAAGCTCTGGCAACCGGACGTCCATAATGATTCCATCACATCTGGTGCCAACACAAGCAAGCTTACACAAACCATTCCTCTGTAAGTGTGTGTGTGTGTGTGTGTGTGTGTGTGTGTGTGTGTGTGTGTGTGTGTGCGTGCGTGTGCGCGCATTCCCTACTGAGCTCACAGCTAATAAGTAATCCTCCAGCTTTGTAGCTGTGAAGGTCATTACTTTTAGCATGAGCTAATGGTTCTTTGTAATTATAAAAGCATTTGTTTCTGTTCTTGGGCCCCTACCAGACGTTTAGCACCCAGAATTTTAGAAGCTGCATCCCAAATTATTACGACGCCACCAGAATTCATGCACAGTGGACATTACATTAGCCGTGATTTCACTTTCTTTTAAGAAGATGAATCTAGGGTACACATTTACAGATGTGTGTATGTAAAGATTATATGGCTAACCACACTGCTTTGGCGTGAGGCCTTTACAGTGAGCCTGTTCTGGTATTTGCATGGCGTTAATGGGGCGAGGGGGAGTGTGTGGGGCGCGGGCCGCTCAGCCTTGGCACTCATATTTGTCTCTGTTACGCCCTCACCTCAGGGGAGATGTGTTTATTAATGTGCCACTTCCTTTGATAAATGGCCAAATGGAGAGCTGGGCGTCGCTTGCTCCATGCCTCCTAATACCCCCCTCTTCCTGCAACCTTAGTGATTTATGTCAACAGGGACCGCTAAAAACCTGCCGGAACCCTCACATACCCAAAATCCTGCGAAATCCCCATTAAAAAATTAGAGGAATAGTGCCAGGACCCAAAGTTTCCCAAAACGCCATGAGAAACTACATATCAAAATTGATCACAATGTACCAAAACATACCAAAATATACCAAAACATATCACAATGTACCAAAACGTACCAAAATACAGCAAAAACATACCAAAATATAGCAAAACATATCACAATGTACCAAAACATATCACAATGTACCAAAACATACCAAAATATACCAAAACATATCACAATGTACCAAACATACCAAAATATAGCAAAACATATCACAATGTACCAAAACATATCACAATGTACCAAAACATACCAAAATATACCAAAACATATCACAATGTACCAAACATACCAAAATATACCAAAATATATCACAATGTACCAAACATACCAAAATACAGCAAAACATATCAAAATATACCAAAACATATCACAATGTACCAAAACAAACCAAAATATACCGAAACATACCAAAATTTACCACGATGTATCAAAACATTCCAAAATATACCAAAACACACCACAGCGTACCAAAATATACCAAAATTTACCACAGTCTACCAAAACATTCCAAAACATAACAAAATGTACCAAAAACACACCACAACGTACCAAAATATTCCAAAATATCTGGTTTAGTCTTCTTAGTATCGCAAGTACTAGTACCACACCAAAATGTCTAGGGTTATGTCTAACGACTAAAATTATTGGTACCTCTCATGGATAAAATGGATAAAATGATTGGTGTTTTGAGTTTAACCATATGGGTCTGTTGTGTAGTTTTATTTTAACACCTTTTTTTTCAGAAATGTAATACGGTCTTCTTAAAGATTACATTTTCTTTCTTCAAGATGCTGTTTTGAAAAATGGAGAAATTATTGGCACCCCATAACTAATATCCTTTTTCTTCTAATATCATAATTAATAAAAAAATAAGAAGAAGATCTTATAAGAATCATTTTTGTTACAGTTATTTCACTTATGGCAGTAACCTCATATGACAAAGTTGCTGGAAGGTTTTCCTTTTCTTAAAGAGATTAACAGCACCTTACAGCAACCAGGGACAGAGAGTGCGTTGGGGTGGCAATAAAACTGAGTGATGTTTATGCAAATGAGAAGCAAAGCAATATGTTAACTTCTCTGCTCAAACAGATCAGCTTCTAAAGATTCAACTTTTATTCTAATACCACCGTCAATGCCACCATGCTCGTCATCTCGTAGATCGCTGACTAGCCGAGACGAATCTTTGCCATATCTCGGCACAATCGCATAACTTTACCACACTGCATTCCGGATCTTTGGGTACAATGTTTGCTGTCTCCACTACTTATATACTGGATTTCTCATTACTGACATTGCTCTTGTGTTTTTAAGAGCTAACAGTGAAATCTTGGTAGAAAGACACACCATAAATTTGGTAAAACAACCAACACAGCTATGTTGGGAAACTTTCCACTATAGCATTAGGCTTCTTTATAACACACAAAATACAAACTGCCTGTAGGCATTCTAAGAGAAAGTGATGTCTACTCAGTCTCAATTTCCACCCGACGTAATAATAGGTTGAAAGCAGTCCATTTCCACCATGCTGAATATGTGCTATTCAGACTAAATTCAGGCTAATCAGGGGCTAGTTACTCAGGTTCAGAAGAAAGACATCAAGGCAAAGTCAGTCTAATGAGCCATTAAGCCATTGGTTTCACAGGTCAGGGTTTTGTTTGGGGTCATGCATCATGTCACATGACTGAGGTTAGCGGGAGACAGTCAGAGTGAAGCGAAGGAGCAAAAGAGTGCAGGCCTGAGACACCATGCGAGGTGAAGCAGGAGGAAACTGATTTGCTGTTTGTTTATGTGAGCCGACTGTTTGGTCAACGGTAAAGGCTGAACAAATATTTGCTCAGTAGCGCACAGGGTTAGTGAGCTACTGTGTTTTATGGCATGCTTATTTTAAATCAACAATTTTTACTTCCAGTTCTTCTCCATTGTTTTGGAAGTTTTGCTGTAATTGACAGGCTGATGGGAAAATGAACAAAAGCTTTAAGAGCTTTCGAAATGATGAACTGTGAACAGCTCATCTGGGATTTTTCACATTTCCCAGGACTCTAGGTGCCCGTGTCAGCTGAGAAAAGCAGAGCCATCTCCCATCTCCTCTACCTGGTTAGCATCTCCATTTCGGGTCATGCAAAGAGTCCTGATGGCTAGTTTCATTAAACAGCCGTTGATGGATGACGCGGCGGCTGTGGCATGCTACAGCTCTGAGACCCGCTCTGAAAGAATCGGCCTGTGCTCCAGACGCCGGTCCCCTTTTAAGGTGACTTAGGAAGTGAGAGATGAAAGCAGGCATTCATTATGTTAAACACACACACTTTCCTCAGAGGGAAACACTCTTATAAATGTCAGAGCAGCATGTGTGTTTACAGAGAGCACTGGCAGTGACAGTGGGAAAATACTGCACATGTAGGAGTCACCTTAAGTCACTTGTGAGGGGAATATTTTTAAAAGTTCAGGATGTGTGTTTAGGGTTTATCGTAGATCTCCCAGGAAGCCTGTCTGAGGGTTTAGACAATTTCTTACTGAACTAATGTTTTTTAGATTATTTAATTGTGGAGATCTGTTGAGTCAAACAAAGACATATGAAATGATCCCACATGTCAAGGTTAGGTTTAGTACCTTTTCGTATGACTTCTGTTATATGAAACTGAACAAAAAAACGCAATATCTGAAGAAGTTCCTACAGGTTTACATTCACAGAGAAATCCAGATTCTATGAATATACAAATAGGAAACATCCCCAGCCCACCACACATTCACGCCTCCCCCTCTTCTAGTAAAACAATGTTGCCTGGCCTGTATTTACATATTCAAATATGATTGGCTACTATTTTTTATGACACAATAACATTTGCCTGCCATTTGATCAATGCCATCTCAGATTTTCTGGTAACATTTTCAGCTGTTTCTTAAAAGAATAAGTTCAAACGGATGCAGTGAAGAACTGAAGAGTTGTAATTTGCCTTGAATTCATTTAAAAAAATAAAGTATTATGTTTGATAAATTTACTAGTCAATTATTCTAGCATCTTCTCATAATAATAATTTAACACTTGCACTGATACTTAAATGTCATCCTGTTGGATATTATGTTAATGTGATTCACACCTAATTCCTATTTAACCCCTTCATACATATAGACTCTCTCCGTCATGGGCTGAAACTCACTGTCCATCGGGTTGATGTAGTCTGGGAGGTGAACAGCAGCAGCAGCGGCAGCAGCAGCAGCAGTAGTGGATCCAGCTGCAATCAGATCTCCATATGGACTCCTGTGACTAGCCATCAGGTGGTAGTAATCAGCTGAGTTGGCTCCGGGAGGGGGAGGAGCAAGACCGAATAGCCCACGCTCCTTCAGGTGCTCATGGGCGACTGTAGAAGGTATGAGAGAGACGGATGAGAGGAGAGAATAGAAGGAGTTTTATATAATAACACAAAAACATGCAATATAGTAACAAATTATTTTTGTAAGCTTTTTTGTAAGTCACATGTCTATGAAGTAATAAGTAAAGGCATCTGGATTTGTAATAAATCCTTGATGTTATAAATTATATATAATTGTATGAAATAATTTTAAAGATTATTTAAAGGCCTTAAAGGGGCAGTTTGTATTTTTTAGGTATTTTTGTAGACTGACATAATAATAATAATAATAATAATAATAATAATTGTCAGGCAATGGATTTCACAATTTTCTTTGTATCTGGTTCCTGTTGACATTTTTCCAGCCCAGAAATAAGTTCAGTTCCCCATGTTCAATCCTTTTCTTTTCCTTACAAGGTGACTCACTAGGCAATTCATTGTTTCAACAGAGGGGGTGGGGAGAACGGGACGACTTTTTTTTCCATTGCAGTTATTTTTCTTCACAGTTTTTCAATCAAACAGAATTACAAACTCCTTCTTTAATTGGTTCTAGATCAAATGACACTCTCTGTTTTCTTACTACTTTGCACTTGTTTTTGGTCAGTTGGTGTCTTGTAGTATCTTGCCACTTGAAGTCCTGTCTGCTCCTTTAACAGCTCTATGCTTGGAGTGTATTCTGTCTCACTAGTCTCATTAGATAAAAGCATCTGCCAAATGAATAAATAAAAAGGTAAACATAAAGGCCAAGTTTACACGCAGCCGTCCAGTGGAAGCAGTGGAGAAAGCAGAGACTCACAGCTTCAGTGCTACAACAGCAATGCACTGTTAACATCTGCACTCAGTAAAGCTCTGTTAAAAGTGTCAGGGGCAATAAGAGTGTGAGGGCCAAATCTGCTTTACACACTCACTTGGCCATACAGACCATGAGCACAGCTTGCCATATGGTTCACATTTGCATACAGTTAAAATGTATTGGCATTATGGAGCTCCCGCTGCGCCCTTAGAGACATACATGTGTGTGTAAATATGTGAGCAGATGTGTGTATATGTGTGTATATGTGTGTGAGCCTCACTGAAAAAATTACTACTGATTTCTCACAATTAGGTCTAAGTGTGTTTGAACTGCTGTGTCTCACACTCCTCCATCTGTGTGTAGTATTGTGGCAAAAATTGGGGAACCCCACTGCAGAATTTCACTGCGCTTTGAACCACATTTGAACACTTGTGGACATTAGTACAGCATAGGATTACCAGGATGTTGAAAATTGAGAATAAATAAATGTTGGCCAAAAATGATTCAGAATATACCACCTAGCCTGGTATATCTATATTCCTTTGGAATTCTAAATCTGTGCTTAAAATGAAAGCCTAAAATAATCACTTCCTGAATATCTTAGCTTGCCTTCTATACTTTGAACAGGGTCAGTTGTATCGGCACATAAAACTCAACAATCAAATCTCACATTCAAGGCCATACCCCCCCCTATCTGCAAGTTAAAATACCCTCCACTATCTCTCTCTACTGCTTTCCAGCTTTATTGCTGTCAAAATCTCCTGTGTGCTGCTTATTTAAGTTTTAAAGCACAGACCCATTACTGTCGACAGACTGTAAAAGGTGATTTATTTGCTATTTGGCCTGTTCACCTGTTGTTGTAATTCAGCTCTGAAGAGAAAAGTGTCAGTGAGAAAGGAAGCTGTCTGCATGCATGTTACTTGTTTTCAGCACCTTCCAACGTGCATTCCAAACAGGAAATGGTAGGGCAGCAAAGCCCAAAGTTCTACTTGTGGTATGTTTAACAAATTCATAGTATATTGCAGTTACATAATGTACACACCCAGAATGAACAAAAAACTGCTTTGATGGTAAGTAGATTTTCCAAGACAATAGAATTTAATGTCAACTGGCTACACAACAACAGAAACAAACTTAACTGAACTGAAACTTACTACATTACAAAAGAAACAAACTGAATTGAACTGAAAATGGTTACTCTACAACAGAACAGAACTGAACTGAACTAAAACCAGCTACACTACAACAGACCTGAATTGAATTGAACTGAAACTTGCTACACTACAGCAGAACTGAACTGAACTGAAACTGGCTACACAGAACTGACCTGAATTAAACAGAATTGTGTTCAACTACATAGAAATGAAAAACAAAACAAAACTGACTCAACTAACCTAACATGACAAAAATGAACCAAACTAAAATCGACTATACCAGCATATTCCTAAAAAAAACAAAGTTAATTTAAATGAAGTGAGTCATTCTCATGCTACAGAACTGAATCAAACTAAGTTACAGTCATTTCAGGCAAAGTGGAAGAATGTGTGTGTGTGTGTGTGTGTGTGTGTATGTGTGCGTGCTCACCATCTGCAGGGCTGAGCCCACGGGCCGCTGAGATCATGGAAAGTGTTGGGCTGCCGTGGACCGAGCGCAGGTAGTGCTCCACATGGGGTGAGACGTAGGGATGAGGGGGACTGAAGGGCGACTCGGCCGGGCCGCCTGGTGAGAGCCGGATCAGGGATATATCAGAGATAACCGGACTCCCTAACGCTGGAGCTCTGGGGAAAACAACAGAGGAGACACTGGTCAATAAGCACCATGACGTCTAGGAAGACCAGTGACATCTTTAACTATCATCCGTAAACAATTAGGGCCAAAAAAGAATGACTTTGCCATTTTGTTATACTCCTCATTAGTATAGTGGACAGTATCTGTGCCTGCAATGTGGAAGACTGGGGTTTGATTCCTTGATGGGGAGGCTTACTCTCTGTTTGCACAACACCCAGTACCTCAGCCTGATGTTTCACAGCAAATATTGCACATATCTGCACCTTATTCAAAATATAGTCATACTGTTTCTGCCACTGATCATAGTATCCCTCATATCATATTTTCATATTTTTCCTTTCCTACCTGTAGAGAAGTAAACTCTGGTTTATGTAAATACTATTTTTATGTCACGGACAGTCAAAAAAAGCATTTCACTGCACATCATACTGTGTGTGTGACCAACAAAATTTGAATTTGAGTTTTGTGTCAAAGGATGCTTCTAAAATCAGAACCACTCAATGCTCTGGTAAAATTCTCCAAGGAGAGGTTCAGGCACAGACTGAGGCATATGATGGATCATGTTTGGTTCTTCAGCTTGAGGCAATCTTCACTACATAAATCCAGCAGTAAGACCCAAGTCTCATCCTGAATGAAGGCTGACTCGTCTCATGTAGTCCGATTTGCCTTGTTTCTGCTTCATTAAATAACATGAGGTCATGTCTGTTGGTCTTAGGTTGAGATCTGGGTTTAGATTGAGACTCAACATGCAAGACCAGAGGGGGGGGTTTGTGCGATACTCAGAGCAGATCTGGGGTCCTATTATTTAGTGTCAGTCGTGGTCCGGTGGCTGGTCTGTTTAGGAGCTTATTATTTATTTGAAAGATCAAGTCTCAACCAACTTTTCAAATGTCTCCTTTTCGCACTTGGGAATACATGGGTACTCTTGGTTCATTTCAGCAATACTATGTTTGACTCTCCTTTATTTCACCATCTGATAGGCTAAAGTCGACGATAATTAGAATAGGAAGAAAGTGCATTTCTAGACATAGAAGACAATATGAATGGGCACCAGACAGAAACTCTTCAGTATGAAAAAGTTGCCTACAGATCTGGTTACAGATTATCCTTATCAGCCCCGATTATAAAATCCTCTGTCCAGAACCCTGATCCAATTACATTTGGTTTGACATAATGTCTTTTTATGGAGATGTCTAGATTAAAAAGGGTTTATCCAAAGAACATGTGATTCTGATATCTGGCCTTCAGCTCACAAAAGCAACAGAGCTTTCTCAGATGCCAAACTTCATTACACAAAGCATCTCAGTTCTCCTTGTCTCTCCGTCTCTCCCCCACTCTGAGAAGGAAATGATTGCACTGTAGTTAAGGCAGCCAGGGATTGCAGTCACTCGACTCCCCCTTCACCTCTTTCTTTCTTTAGCCATGGCTGATTTTCAACCCCACCAGTCTTTTTGATGCTTCCCAGACCACACAAAGAAGCAGTAGGATATTCATTTGGATTGAAAGAAACTGTTCAGTTTAGGCCCACATGTCTCCTAGGCTGTTTTATTAGCTTTTCAGAGCACAGGGCCGAGATTTGCCCAGAATGCTTAGTCCCCACAGGGTCAGAACACAGCAATTGGCCGGACTCATAGAAAAAGAGCCTTTTCTTGAGACCCCCTTCAGGTTGAAGGACAAAAACAGCCAGTTGTGGATCTTTTGCATGTATTCTCCTATGATTCCCCTATGATCTGTCTTCTAGCCCAAGCAAAAATTAAGTTCA
Organism: Pangasianodon hypophthalmus; assembly: GCF_027358585.1. NCBI lineage: Eukaryota > Metazoa > Chordata > Actinopteri > Siluriformes > Pangasiidae > Pangasianodon > Pangasianodon hypophthalmus. The sequence goes on from NC_069720.1 coordinate 3,435,515, forward strand.
TTGTAACTAAACCTAAAAGTCTTAAAGGTTATCCAGAAAACCTCATGAAAGAAGCCCTATTTCATTATTAGAGAAGGTTGCAAGTAGTAACCCTAATGGAGTTAAAACCTCTAGTTATCCAAAAACCATTTGTGGAACCCTTTGACAAATACCAAGTGATACAAAGAAGAGTATGGGTTTTCTTGAAAAAGATTCTCCAGATATTTAAGTTATGATATTTACCCAGTAAGAATTTCTTCTGCGGTCCACTCATACCAACAAAGCGTCTATCACTGTCCTCACTTTCTGTACTGGTTTGAGATAGCCCTGAACCCATTCACTTTCCAACGAGTGGCCACAGATTTGCACAATTTTTTTTTCTGAAGCCTTCCGGGTTACGCATACACTTAGGCCCACTGAAAAGACTCCAGTGTTGCACGCCAGACAGCTAAACTCACACAGCCAGGCACAGCCTCCCAAGCCCTCAACAACATTAATCTAACATCCTCCGTATGGATCTGATCTAAGCTCCATGCTTCAGGATGATCTTATCTGCCTTGAGCAAACTTACCGGGTTCTAGTCCAGCACCCAGCACTCCATCAAACTTCCCCGTCTTCAGATAGTTTCATCTCGTCTGACAGTCGTCCAGGAGACATGATAGAAAAAAAGCTTAATTCCAAAGCAAAACTGTCTCTCTCTCTCCCTCTCTCAGGAATCTCAGGGATGTCATAGAATGATGACATTCAGCTCCTCGCCTGGAATGCATCTCGATTTATGAACTGTCTGACACAGTAGACATGTTGTATCGATGAACTGATCCCGTCTGTTCATGTTTTCCACTAGCTTGACATCATTAAACTTTATTAAATTGGTCCCCAGCCAGTAAGTCATTAGTGGCTGGGATATGTTCCACCCTGTTTTAACAACACGATCACTTGAATTTTAATGTTGGAAAATGACAGAGAGAGTGTTGTGCAAGAAGAATTTCCTAAAGAGTGTTTTGAATTAGTCCATGTGATGTCAATGAGTAAACAAAATGCACCCTGCCCTGGCAGAGCCTTCACAAATAAATATTTGTATGATTTCAGTTGGCGAAATGAAATTCTTGAAAAAGAGTTGTTAAGTTCTGCAGGATAAAATACTAGCAGCAGGGAATGAAATCAGATCTGTTACAAATTAGAGCACCAACTTAATTTCAATACCCAACATCAAGAATCACAGCAGTTCTTCCCCAAACTGCCACAAAGTTGGAGGCACATAATTGTCTAGAATGTCTTTTTTTATGGTGTGGCATTAAGATTTCACTTGAACTAATGGGCCCAAGCCTGTTCCAACCTGACAATGTCCTTGTGCACAAAGCGAGATCCATTTGCACAGAGCCCAGACCTCAACCCCACTGAACACCTTTGGGATGAACTGGAATCTAGAACGGGATGTTTAACAAGCATATATGGGTATGATTGGTCAGGTGTCCACATACAAAAATGGTCTATCAGTGGAAGCAGAAGCTTTTTGGACAGCTAGGAATAATTAACTATCCTAAGAACCCATGACATACCTCTTTTCAACTCCTGCTATAGAACTCTACATGTTTTAAAAAAAAATGGTTAACTTTAGAACTTGCCTTTTTCAGATAAAGCAGCATTCAGATCAATTGCTAATAAAATCTGTCCAGCAGAAAAGGCAATTCTCTGAAGGGGAAAGGACACATAAACACACCTTTGCTTCTTGAAGCAGTTACTTTCACTTTGTGCTGACTTTATCTAGGCGAACTTTAGGTAAGCCATTAGAAAATGAGAAGGTGGGGATGTGGTCTCTTTGGTTGGAAAAATGGTTATTTATTATGAATTAGCAATCACACCTTGCTGCTTTCTTACTGTTGCTTGGTGCTCATCAGGGGAAAAAATTTAGCCGTCTTGTCCACCAACGCATGCAATTTTTTGTGATAAATTTATTATTTTGTTTTCTCTCTGCCTGCTAGGGTTTTCTTGCTAGCAGTGTTGGCAACTCAGATACTGATACCTTTATTTGGACCATTTAGATTGTTATGGAATATTTTTTTGGTCTGTGACTTTGAGTTGTGTGATTTAATTGCCATGTTTTTGGAATGTCTGATATTTCCCACTGAGAGTAATAACAGCAGCACACTGCAATTACACCACAGACAAACAGCTTTGGTTTTGATAGTCAGCAATCAGTCTGTGTCATAACACTGCCCCATGTAATAACAATGCAGACACGATGGAGGGTTTTTTTATTCCTGAGATTTTGGTGCCAGGCTATTGTTGAGGACGAGCTGCCGTGCCAGACTCCTGGGATGAGGACATTGTTTCAGGTGCTCGTGCTGGTGTAGCATTCACGCCCGGCAGATGGACAGTGCACCTGTTTTGGCATTTGCCAGGATGTCAGGTGCCCATGTGAGCCCATTGTCTGGCCTCTCAGGCTAATGGAGGCCTGAGCCTCAGCCGTAATACCCATTCACAAACGCAACAGGGGTCAGGATCATCCATGGCTACATCATGTGGGCGCCTGGCACCACTGAGTGTCATCATCACACTGTGTTGGGGTTTAAATTTCTCAGTAGGCAGTAGCGGACGTCCGTATTAGATACCTTGTATCTATATGTGCATATTGATATTTTCACATTCTTGCAGGTTAAACTTTATATTTGTGTGCATGTGTGTCTGCTTTCATAGTGTGACAGGCGTTGCTGTCGCAAGGGGCCACCACTCCAAATCACAGATAAATCACACGTTCTACCACACTCCAACAGTATACTCACAGTCCACACAGATTTTCTGAAACCTCAAGCCTTGACCAAGCTACTTTTTTTTAAATTATAAATTAATAATTTAGTATTTGTAAATGCATATTCAATAAATGTTTTGGCATATTTTCATATTCATTTTGTTGACTTCTGTTGTTCCACTAAGTCAGAGTCACTCGATGTTGTCAAGGAACTATGAAATGTGACCATTTTAATGGCTGAACGTCTATGATAATGCAGTTTGTCAGGATTGTCAAAAAGACTAAAATAGCGCATACACTTAATTTGAATGTAGCTTGTTTGAATCTGACTCCAAGTAACATTTCATACGAGTAACACACAATTTTGTTTTTATACTGTAGTTCGAGCAATATTAAGTTGTAAAATAGATGAATGAAACAAAAGAAGAGAGAGTGAGTTTCTTGATTTCCCATTTGTAAATCAAGCAATCCCACATGGGGTCACAATCCCTAGTTTAGGAAACCTTGCATTAACATGGCATGGTTATTTTTTAATAAAGCATGGTCACAAGTTAATACTAATATTAACTAGGTATGGCCAGAACCTCTCATGTTATAACCATGAGATACCAAAGTCATGGCCTTGGATTGTCTATCATGAGCCAAAGACTTAAATATGTTGTGGGAATATCATACTTAAAACGTGACGTCCAGTTAATTATTTGGTGGGAACGGGCAGAAAAGTCTATTCACTTTGAGAATTCCCTTAAGGCGTTGTGGGTTAATGGTATATCCATGGTCTAATTCAGTTGATTTTGCTCTGTCTCACTCAAATAAAATAGTTACCACAAGTTAAGTACTTCATGGCAATAAAATATCATGAAAAGCTTTAGTCGTGGCCTCAGTATATTTACTGTGGCCTGTAACCACCAGGGTGAGGGTGATATAAAATATATACTGTAAATAAGACATTATGAGCTTGGCTTCATTCTTTCTAGTGCTAGATCCACCAAACAGTCCTGAATGCTTCCCAGAGATTTCTAGTTTATCATGTGAAAAATGGACCTTTCTTAGTTTAGTCTGCTTCTCCTTTACTGCTGTATCAAGTGCTATTTTATATGCTGGCAGCCAAATAATGTCAGTGGATAACAGCCTTGTTTTTCTTCTAGTACCCTAAAAGGTTCTTTGATGTGTCCCTTGATAACAGAATCCATAATCGTTATATGTTGAACAACAGAGGGTCACCCTTTCAGAAAATGTCCGAACCCTTACGAAACCCAGATTGCTCAATTAAAATGAACTACACTCTTGGAAATAAAGATATAATCTAGAAATAATCTAGAACCCTTAAGAGTTGTTTGGTTGTTTAGAACCCTCACTACTATATGCAAGACTGACTGAGTATAATTTCACTCTTTCAAAGTATATGAGGTAGAAATTCAGAAATTCAGTTCACTGGAATGCGATTTTTAATTTAAGGTGCTTGACTGCACTTTGGACCAGTTCTCCTAAGGCTTACTGGAGGTCTCCAGTAAAAATAGCAAAAGCTCCATCAGACATCATGCTACATTTCTCTCCTCAGTTCAAAGCCCTGTCTTCAGTTCTGCAGTGTCTAGTCCTTTGGCTGCGTTCTCACACTGAGCAGCGCAGAGCACGGGAAGTGTGTGTCAACGCGTGTGCATCAGCCCATGAGACAAGTGGGTGGCGCACTCCATAGCCCCCGGCCCTCTCTGTCTCGAGAATTCCCACAGTGCTCCACTCCTGAGATGAATCACCCCATCCTCTGTCATTCCAGCCACTCGGAGAGGCAGCAAACGTTTCTCTTGCAGAAAAAAAGCAAGGGAAGTTTCCCAGCGCGGTTTGGGTGACAGCTCTGACAAAATAACCAGCGGCCTCATTACGGTATATGCAAACAGTGATGAAGCGCACTGTATGGAGATGTCATGTTAGACGATTAGAGCAGGGACCTCTGACATGGTGCGCCGAGACTGTAACAAAGTGGCTTGGCTTGCCACGGGCGACACCATGCTTAATTTGCTGCACAACGTCCCTGTAATTAGATGAATTTGGCACAGGGAGAGGGAAAGACAGCTAGATCAAAGCCTTGATGAATTAGGGGTCCACTGTCAAGATCACATCACATTAATCAAGGTAGCCGAGTAGTACGACACGTCCATCCCCCCACCCTGTACTCGCCACTGCATATGATGAATAGGCTCGCTGCTACCAGGCACACCATATGTATCACCATCAAAATCTGTGAATTTAAATGTAAGAACACAACTTCCAGAATTGTATTGATTTATTCGGCCCCTTTCTTAAGATAAACCTGCCTTGGAGGCAGACCCCATTTCTGGCTGGGGAAAATAAAGTAGTTTGAGTTGAATGTACAGTACTGACAACAAAGTGTAACTTCAAAACTTGTTTGGCCCACTTCAGTTTATACAACACAAAGCTCCCAGTTGAAAATTCATATGGGACGCATGAAACGACTGAGGTCTCGAGGTTACCCTACATTACTGTAGAAGTCTAGGGCAACATTTTTGACCATGAGGATTTGGTTACACTGGAAGGGAAAACATCGTGCTGTCATGATCTACTAAGAAATCAATGCGAAAAGTCATGTTAATTGGAAGAGCATGTCAACCAGCATGTTTCTGTTCAGGCAAACAATTGAGAATCTCCACACGCAGCTTGGACTGGAAAGGAAATGTTAGAGATGTTCGTGTGTGCCAATGGTCAAGTATTCATCTGTCTTTTATATTTCATTGGTCTGCGATTGGGAAATTACACATTGTCTTGGGTTTCGTTGTGGGAACATATATATATGTGATTTGAGGAGAAAAAAAATGCTACTCAGAAAACAGATCTGGAATTAAGTCATATCTGTTGAGCATCTCAGACTTACGTCAGAAGCCCACTGGGCTTGCCTCTGGTTTTTCACTGGGGTTTTTCACTGGGGCTCGGACATGAATTGGCTATTTGGTTATAGAGACTGAGAAGACATCATTACTTACCCATGCAAGGGGTGGAGGCCATGAGGTTCATAGTGGTATCTTCCCTCGTGGTGACGTATGTCAATGGGGATCGGAGTGTGGAAAGTCGGGAATATATGATGAGGCCCTGCAGAAAAGACAGAAAGACAGAGAGAAGGAGAGAGAAAAGTATCGAGGGAGAGGGAAAGAAAAAAATCTGTAAGAAACTTCAAAAAAAGGGAAAAAAAGAAAAAAAACTTTCAAAGCCAACCACTCTACAGTAAAGTAGAGTCTCAGAGCAGGCTGAGCAGTTTCGTGTAAAATATTGGCACTATCACACAAGAGAAGTGGAATAAATAAATAATCAAAGTCATCCTAAGAAATCCTACATCTTAGACATAAAAGATATCCAACTGGGCTTTCGACAAAGACCTGCAGCCAGACGCTCTTTGAACTAGCGGGAATGATGGACGCTATCAAGGAGAAGCGCGGCCTCGACACAAACTGGAGTTGACAGCAGGGGAGAAGCTTTGCTCTGGCTTGTTGTAGTGGTGCAGGCTACACAACCTTCCTCAATCACGCATACACACACATTCCTGCACAAATACCCACATCCCCACATCTTAATGGCCCCAAAACAAGGACAAAACCCTCTGTTAGGGAAAATCGGATGTGAGAATTGTTTTCTAAAGGAACGGGAGAATCATGGAAAGAAGCAGTGGTAGAAACAGAAGAAAACCCTCTGATGCCTTTGAAATCAAATACAGCCTCATTAATAAGGAGTGTGTGCGCTGCTTAGCAACTTTTTACTAGGCTATGCCGCTGCGCATGATGCTCCGTTTACAGTCAACCTCGTTTATATGAGCTCGGCATTTTCTTCATTATGGCTCCTTTTGTGGGGAATTTTTATTTGGAATGAAAAGGGATCAAAATCAACGCTTTCCTGTAATAAATACACTCCTGGCTCGGGATGGCCCATTAAATCCAAGCGGGCCTTCATTAGCTGTTGTGATAACGAGACACCGCAGTTGATCCTTTGCAGGACCAAGTTTGTTTTTAGTGCGGTTTTTTGGAGTCTTAAAGTCTTTTACAGAGTTTTGTTTCTAATTAGCGTCAGTGTTCCTGTAAGTCCTCTTTCTTTCTCTTTTTTTCCCCCCCTTTTTTTTCTCTACACTTTGTTCTATGAGAACATTAACACCACTGTTCCACTCACTTGGCACCAGCATCGCAGATCGGGTTTCTTAGGCTTTTAGCACTCGGGACTAATTGTGAAAGGCTGACATGCTGACATTGGGGATTAAAAGACAGGAGATGAGAAAGAAAGATATGAGGCTTGCCTCTGATGGTTTCTGGATTGTATTAAAATTCTTCAGAGAGAGTGGGAGTTTGGAAGAGGTCAAGGGTCACGGATCATTACCTATATCCGAGGAGCCTGTGAGGGCCTCCAGGGGGCCAAACACTCAACAATGGTATGAGTCAGCACTCTCCATCCTTCTCCTCTTGCTTGATCCATGATGGCATGACGGACAAGCTCAGACCCAAAGCCAGGACGTGACCTTCTTTTCCATCTCGTTCTCTCTCAGACTCTTGTTACATTTAACTCTGGTTTGTATCAGAAAGCTTTGTAAGACCTGCTGGGTTTTATTTATTACAATGTTTATAATGTTCAGAGCGTTGGCCTCTGAGAAGTGGGGCTTGAAATGTTGAGATGACTTTAGAGATAAACCTTACAGTGTACACATCTTACAACATGTGGGCGTGAATCCAACTTTTGCAGTCTATAATTGGTTAGCCATAAATATGCAACATGCTTTCATGTTTATATTGTTATAATACCTGGTGATTGTTTGGGCCTCAAAGCTGCAGGGGTGGTGCGTGACCTGTTTTAGTCATCCTAGTCTCTTTACAGCATTTGTCATGGAAAATGCCCCTGGTCAGGTTTAATTGATGCCAAACACCATAAAACGCACCTGACATTCAGAAAAGAACATACCACAACAATAACGGTGTGCAGCTGTTAAAAACACAAGACTATGGAGCTTCGTACGGCACCATTCAGATATGACCTTTGAGCTGAAAAGCTTCCTATTAAACCACAGCCACTTCACAACCTCCCAGCAGAAGCAATGCTACACCACCCAATGGAGGTCATGTGATTAAACACAGGCCTTGGTGCTTTCACCAGCCTGTCTGTCCCATGAAAAAGGGCAGAGGGGCTATTTTTCAAGTAAGCACTATAATAGCGCTGTGTGTGAGTGCGCTCTGCTGTGGAGCGGATGCAAGCAAAACAGCTTCATTCGGCTCCCGGTCCTGGTTAATGCCCCCTTAACTAATGCCGGGAGTGAGTTATTGGAGGGGTGAAAAGGTGGGGGGGTAGAGAGAAGGCCCAAGGAAGAGCCGAGACAAAAATAAGAAAGAACTAGGTCAGCAAAACATGAGTTCAACTCAACACAACTCAAGTCATTAAGATTAATCAAAGGAGTGCACTTATTGCCAATTTTGAACTGTGCCACTATGAAAAAAGGAAGGGAGAATGAAACAGAAAAATGGAAAATTAACACTTTATTGACTTGAAACAGAACCGTACAAACCTTCAATACACACGCAAATGTACTAGATTTGATAAAACACACCTGCAGTTTCCAAACTTCAAAATAAGACATGTCGTGTGACCTCCCATACAGAAATACACACACAAATTCGTTTTTTTTTTTTTTTACGTGACTACGTGAGTAATATGGGATTACGTATGTAGTTACAACATATTGTGCAATGAGAAATCGAGTAAACACATGTGACATCATAGGAATGTGATAAATAAAACCACATGGCCTACGTGTCAAAAAGAAAACATGTATGGAAATAAATTAATCATGTGTTAAAAAAATCACAGGTAGAAAAATAAAACCACATGCACTACATGTGAAAATGTCTGAAACATTTGAAGTGTCTAACAACGTTTTAAATTGTGAGTGTGTATCATATGTGAAGTTCATGTGACTTGTAAACTGAGCTATAACTAAGATTATGCATTTTTTCAACAAATATACATGATCCTTTCATTAGTTAGTTCATTTTTTTCTAGTTTCACTATCAGAGAACTGAGAATCAACAGCACTGGTCTGATTAAACAAAATGAGCTTTTGCTTGGAATAAATAATCGTCTGAAAAAAACACAACAAGGCCAAAAATCTGGTCAATTATTTCTGACAATGTAAACATACCCAACCCATATTTTTCTGTTGCCCAAGCTTAAAAAGTAGTATTAACGAGCATTAAAACCCTCCCCACTCTGTGTCATTAAGGCTCCACATTTCTCCACACAACCACCATTCATCAGAGCGCTGCCTCAATTATCCGCATTAGCAGTGTTATTTCCAGAAGTCACATTTTTCATGTCAGCCTCTTTGTCTGGGCCTCTTAGGGGCCGTTCGGCTCGGATCTGCCGCCCCCCGGAGGAGGCTCGGGCCTCTGGTATGCCACGGTGCTCCGTACGTGTCTGTGGATCCACCAGGTTGGGTTATTCGATCACGTGGACAGCTTCATTGTTCCAGGAGAACAAAAGGCGAGCGCTCTGGAGAGTTCAAGAGCGCCGTTTACCTGCTTCAGTGAGCTGTGTTCCCCGGGGGGCCACGCTCAGGCCCTCACATCTATTAGTCTTTGGGTGATAACATTTGTTTTAGCATCTGGGGGGAATGGAGTCACTTTCTCACAGTCAGTCCTGGGCACAGTGCTGGAGCTGGAGGTTTTTCGTTCACACTCGAGGAGCTTGAGTAAAGATAATGGAAGCTGTTTTTTAAATATGAACCATACCACTATGCCTAGCAAAACACTAGAAAACACAGGAAACAAATTCTAACAAATTTACTGGGTTTCCCAAAATGCAAACAAAATAGTAATAGTAATTAATTTAAACCTCCGCAACCCTGACCAGGCAGTTACTAAGGATGAACGAATGAACGCTGCACATTCGTGTTACTGAACGTGGTCTTTCTTTGTCCCGTGAGCTTCATTTCTCACCACTTGCTTGCACCCGCAAGCTTTATTGTTGCGTCCGACTGGATCCCAGTCCCAGTGCACACCTCTAGTCTCTAGATAGGGCATCTGAACCTTTCTGACAAGCTTTCAAAAAAAAAAAAAAAAGTGCATCTCTATTCATATCTGTATTTGTATCTGTGTATAACACATTGTCTGTTCATTCAGTTACATCCCTAGTCCCCAATCCCAGTTCTCTGAGAAACCCAAACTCATCAAACTTAACCAAACTACATAAAAATTCCTACAACCTCATATACCGTGCCTAACAAAGCTCTTAAAGGTTAAAGAGTTTATTCTGCTGTAACAATGAATATTTAAGGCAAACAACAGACGCGTCTTGCCTTTGTGTAGCACTAATCCTCGGATCTACAATGCTAAAGTGGTTCCACCTTATAGGAAGTGCTCAATAAGCGTAATGATCCTCCAAGAAGGCCAGTCCTTGGCAGCATAATTAAAAGGCTTTCTGTCTTTATCCAGACAAGCAGGAGGGGAAATTAGACAGGAAATTCCTCTGGAACAAGCTGGCCAGAGGCTTAACTACACATCGTCATGCCAAGCATTACACACCACCAAACCCCATGTCGCAAAGCATTCTGGGACATGCCAAGGTAACTCGGGGCCTCTGGTAGGTTCAGTGTCTCAGCACGCAGTTCATTACACAGCTGCCTTTTTTTTTTTTAAACATCTTGTTTTTTTTTTGTTTTTTTTTACAAATGTAAGCATTTTAACAGGATGTAGCATCCGCATTACCTTTGTGGGTTTGAATCACAGGGTTGCATGGATGTATAAGACTTAATGCGCTGACTTCTGATAAAAGTGCTACAGCTAGAAGTGACCGTGAAGTCCACAGGAGGAAAGAGTTACAGCCGAAAATGTGTTTGAGCTGTAAATGCAGGAAGTCCAGCCTCGGCTTCGCAGCTGCAGGGGCAAAAGGGCAGAGCGAGGCGACACTTATCAGCGTCCTTCAGCTGCATCTGGGTAAAAATGCTAATAAGGTCCATGCATCATAGTGCTTTGGATAAGAATGCAAAGAGAGCGAGAGAACGGCAGGACTCTTCCGTCCACGGCATGTTGTTAGCATGCTGTTAGTGTAATTTAGGTACTTAAGACGGCAAGGGTCTGAAAGACTGATTACACCATGCTGTAATCACGCAGCCCCCTCTACCTGCTGATTTATCGCTGCTGCTCTTAATAGCTCTGCTTAACACACAAGTTTGTCCAGATTAAGTAATTACCTTTAAGCAAAAGTTTATTATCTTTAAGACTGGCGCTTTTGATAAAAGGACTGCCGTGTGAGAGAGAGAGTGGGAGAGAGAGATATGGGAGAGGTGCTGAGGGTGAATGAATGAGAGTGATAATTAAGAAACAATACATTAAATTGGTTTGTTCTGTGGGTGCTGTCACTGTGTTCCCCTGCTTACATTCATATTAGCCCTGTGGAACCCTTGCTAGGGGGGCGATGGGGATTACTGCTGGCCCAGAGGCGCTGGAATTATTCCTCAGGCACAGCTGTAAATTGAGCAAGGACCCAGCTCATTTAGAAAGAGCAGGGGGAGGGGGAGAAGTGCGTCCCAGCTAAAAATAATACCTTAAAACTATCCATTGTGTTCAGTCGCCAGTAAGTAAGGTGTGAATGGGATAGAAAAGCTGACGTGTTATATAGGTAAGGAATAAACATGACGGGCATGCTGTTATAGGAAAATAATCAACGATAGGTTGGTGTCTACTGTCAGAGCTGCTCACACCTACTGACCAATCAGAATCGAGCATTCAACGGTGCTGAGGCATAAACAAAGTTAAACGCATATAACAGACAGGACTCAAGGTAGAAAAGACAAGATAGATCAGGGGAAAGTGACAATTGGGCAGTCACAGCCCTTCACATCTTGTGACTGAAGGCTGAAATAGCCACACTGGCTTCGTCCGTCATTCCCTTGGAGTCCCTTTGTGGCCTTCTGGTCCTTGAGTGAAGCTGGAGAAGGACAGGATGCTGTCCAGAGCAGGTTCAGGTTTGTCTCACATCACACCGACAAGTTCCACTCAAGCACACTCCCAGCAACAGAGAACATAATCAGAATGTTCAGTTATGTATACGAGAGGATCTAAGAAGTTTAGTGTGTAAGGTTGCAGTATAATAACGTTCCTGCAATGTTCTGAAAACGTGACATCTTAGAACCTTGCTCACACAATGTTACCAATTACAAAAAAAAAAAATTAAAGCATGTCACAGCAATGTTTTGGGAATGTTTCTCAGAGCATCCAGAAACGCTTAAAATTTGAAATGATCAAGGAAGAAAAGGTTTATGAATCTCTAATGATCAAAGGATCTGAGTAAATCTTCAGTAAGCACTTTAATCTAATCAGAGTCTTTGTGGATCAGGTGAATGTCTCAGGAACACTTTGTCAGGGGCAGGAATACACCGTGGATGGGACATCAGTCCATTGTAAGGCAGTATTCACACATATTCATGCACTTATTCGCACCTAGTGGCAAATTATTGCAGCAATCCATCTTTGGGAAAAACATGAATAACACGAAACAGCACACAGACCGTACCTCGAGGTCGGGATTACACTGGAGACCCTAGAGCTGCGCCACCATGCCACCAAGTTCAGTAAATATTCTCCTGAACAAATTGCTCTGATTTTACTCCTCCAGACACACATATTTGCAGCTTGTTGCTGTTTTTTATCTTGATAATAGTTTGATAGTAATGTGACTGAAAGCTTCATTTATTCCAATAAAGAAAATAATGGTCTCTGATGGCACAGGGAAGCTGAGCTGAGACAGCTTGCCCTGGCCCGGCTCCTTTGTTTGCTTAAACTCTTGAGGTGTTTGCTGAAGTGTTTCAACTCTTAGCAGGCGGTGAGCCTAAGCAGAGTTCTGGTGGTTTCCACCCATGTTTATAAACTGCTCTTCCTAAAACGGTTTACTGCCTGTCCTTCACGTTAACCCTTCACTTCTTTACACAGTGCAATCTAACCCTAGAGTTTTTTTTATTATTAACAACAACAGTCTGCTTAACTCTTTTACCAAAACAGTGCAGTAACGGATGTGTTAGGCATTGCGTTGAGCACGTGGCTGATAGTTTTTGCTTTTCCAGCTGCCTCGACCTCGTGCTGCCTCTGCGAGCTGCGGCCTTTCCTCGGCCAGGGACACACTCGTAAACGCAGAATGAGAAACAGCTGTAGGGCGCAGCCTCCTCCTGTGCACTTGGCTCTCTCTATCTTCCCAGAGGGGGGTGAAGGGGAATCGAGAGGCCCCTTCATGGATGTTATGCTTGAGGCCTTCGGATTTGTCATGAAATGTCTCGTGTGAGAGGTACTTACAACTGGTATTCTGTACCTCATAAAAAGTCAGAAAATCATTGTTTTCTGCTTTCTTTCTTTTTTTTTCTGTCCACTCTTTATTTTTTTCATCCACGTCCTAATGTGCCTGCTGTATTCTGGGCATGAATAACATATGCGTGACGACCTTACTGACAACCTTACAGTCAATAAGAATGATGACAAGAATATTTGAAGAATTCTGGACCTGACAAGAGCTATTACATTTAGATTTCTTTAGCGCTTATATGTATAGACAGGTTCTAGTTCACAAAATCAACAAATCTGGCAGTTTTGCTGGTTTTACAGTTTACCAGATGAATTTTGTTGCTTTTATTTAGCTTATTTAATCATATTAGATTAATTTACATAGAAATACCCGATATGTTTTACTGGTATTACTTATGTATATCATGCTGTAAAATCGAATGTTTTTCTCTTCTCATTTAGCTGACTTAAATCTGTGTTTTACTGGTTTTATTTATTTCATGTAGTAAAATCTGTGTTTTACTGTTTTTACATAGTTTTGCTGGTTATTTAGAAAAATTAGACATTTGGTTTTAGTAAAATAAGATAAGTTTTACTGGTGTTTCTTAAAATAATTCATAAAATCAGTGCAGTTTTATTGCCATTGCTTAATTTACTCACTAAAACCAGATTACCTTTACTGGTTCTCCCTAGCTCTTTTAATAAGATAATGATGCTTTACTTTTAAACAAGTTTTAAAACATGAGCAATGTTTCCTATGTGTCAGAGCAGTGAACATCTAAATTAACAGCTGTATCCAATGTTGCTCATGTATCTTTAAATTCTCTTTAGCACCTTGCTAAAAACAGACCAATGCACCAAAGGCCATTAGCCTTATTTCAGTGTTACATACACACTTCCATATGGGTGCCACCTGGATCCCGTCCTGTCTGTGGTGTTATATTGATTTTTGCTGTGGTTGAAGTACTGACTTTAAAGACCAGTGCAATGACAGGTCCTGAGCAGATAGTATTCCTTGGTCAGCTCTTGACTTTCCTGACTATGTCCATTTAGCTGCTCAGTACCAAGAGCGCTCAGTTCTATGGAATACATTACAGTCATTGCTTTTCCTCTTATAAGAGTGAAATTAAAGAGTTTTTCATGGATATTATATACGTATTAACACAGATGAAGGTAAAACTGGCAATGTGAAGCCACAAATTAATCTCAGATTTGATTTAGACCCTTTTCTAAGGTGTGAAAATCAATATGCGTTAATAGATAATTAGACCCTAATTTCTCCCGAGGTTTAACCTGACTGTCAGGAGTCTTATAAAACAGGCGATTTAATTGGCCTGTTCAAACAAGCGGCATGAATGAACAGCATACGCAGATGTGTTAATTGAAATGCCTTAATTGAATAATTAACAGGTCTGGTGACAGTTCAGTTGCTTTAAGGCAGAAAGTATGGGTTAATGAGTGGGCTGAGACTACAGGCGTGCTGACCCTGTTTCAGCAGCATGGCCTGGTTAGAGGCATAATTAGCTTTTATACTCTCATCCGCTGTCCCTCAAGCCTCAGCCTTAGTCTCAGCTCTGCACTGCATTAAAACAAATGGCTCTGCAAACTAGCCTACAGATGGACCAGTGGAACGAATGTGTAATCAAATCAGATTATAATCTCTTGCAGTGGTAAAGGAATGCAAATTGCTAAGAGATTCTAGCTCCAGGTAAGGGGACAAAAAAGTCAGCTTCTTGAAGCAGTTACTTTCTCTGGAGCTCACTGGAAAAACAGATTGCTTCCAAATCAAGACAGCATTGTACGGAACTGTCAACATGTCTATAGCAGGATGGTTGGTTATTTGGATGGTGGGTTGTTTGGTCAAAGGGATGAATTGATGCATGAAAAACTGTTTCGTTGGTAGGTTGGTTAGTTGGATGAAGAACTGGATGGATGGACAGATGGATGGATGGATGGATGGAGGGTTTGTTGGACAGATAAAGAGCTGATTAGTTGGTTGTATGAATAAATAGTTGATTAGTTAGTCAGATGGATGGATAGCTGAAGTAATAACTGGTTGGGTGGCTTGCTGGCTGGATGAATGGATGGATGAACAATAATGTATGTATGTATGTATGTATGGTAACTGTAAACCTCTATAGAATGGGATAGTTTGATATTTGTTTGGTAGGTTAGTTGGTTGGTGGATTGATTGATCTTAGGGGTGAATGGATGCATGGATGGATGAAGAGCTATTTGGATGGATGGATGGATGGATGTGTGTATAGATAGTTCAATGGTTAGTCATATTTATGGATGGATGAAGAGCTGGTTGGATGGATGGATGGATGGATGTGTGAATGGATAGTTCAGGTAGATAGAGGAAGAGCTGGTTTGTTGGTCGGATGGGTGGACAGAATGTATGTATGCATATGAAATATGTATGAATGGATGAATAGATAAATATATATACAATAAATACAATACATATAACCAGGGTTGTATTGTTCTCTGTTTCTTTAGGCTTATGTTAGACTGAGCCCAGGGTTGGATTCCTCACTGGAGTGATTGTGGGGGGTTCAGAAATGATGGAAGGGCTTTGAGGCCTTGATTGTGAAATCAGAGCACAAACAAAAGGCTCCACAAGGCATGACTACAAAGGCCTAGGAAAGAACCCTCCCCCCTTTTCTACCCCCTAATGGGAACTGTGGAGTGGGGCTGGAAGGAGGTGAGCATGGGGGCCTCCAGTTACTCTTCGAGTTGGCGGAGAGTTTGTAATGCATCCAATAACAGAACAAGCTGGGGTGTCATCAGTGATAGAGTTTTGCTCTCAATTTAAAAAGAGGAATTAGATTCCTGGTAGATGGGAGCATTGCACTGAGTTACTGTCCTACGCTCTAAGCGAAAGGTAGGTGTTTGCTTATGGGCTCAGTGCTCTATTCTTACTAGGATTTATGAAGATTTAGTTTGAACATGATTGTGCCTCATACGTTCAAAACCCAATTTATTATGTTATGAAAGAAGTTGTAATTCTGCAATATCACTTCATGTTCTCAGTGATTTCAGACCTGCGAAGGCTGCACTCCAACCTACACTGCAACAGAACACGGTTTGTTAATTGATATGGAATATTTCACCATGGCATTGAAATTCACATCACTTAGACACACCTTAAATTGGTTAAGGATCTGAAAGCCCTCTTTGCAGACATAAAAAGGATGTTCTGCAGATGTCAGGATAAGCAAGTCTAAACAGTTTCATTGTTAAGTTTATGTTACCCCAATTTTTAGATTATACCTAAATACACCTAAAATCACAGTTATAGAGTTACCATACAGTTCCAGCCTAATACGAATGAATCCCATCTAAAGTGCAAGATTTATCCCAGTGCCGTGTTTTGACCTTGGGAAAAATACTCTGACTTCTCTAGGTCAAACTCTCTCTGTCTTGAAGTGACATCACCCTCTTCACTTCTGCAGACTCGTGCCACAGGAAGTCCTGGCACCTCACTTGAGTGCCACTGGGTATTTTGACTTCCTTTGCATCTGCGAGCCTCTCGACGGCGGCTTGCTGCAGGTCGGGGGGAGCCGTAGCCGTCACGCTCTGACACAAAGAGCTTCATTCACAAAGCGGGCTTTTTTGTCTGCCAAGAGGGTAAAGAATTACTCAAAGCAATTCATTCAGCAATTCTCCCTCCACTTCAGAGGGCTTATGGTGTTGGAGAAGTTCCAGTAATGTTATTGAGATAAACTGCACAACAGCTTTTTTTTTTTTTTTAGATATCTACCATGAGCAGGAGTTGGACCAAATTTGCTTCGTGGCTTTACATTGCCAATTAGCTGGTACTGGTAAAGAGGAGGGGAATAAAATACGAGGGATTTATTATCAAGCGTTGCAACTCTGAAGCACATGTTCCTTTCTCCCTTTTTATGTTGTTTTCTCTACTTTCTTCTTTCCTGTCTGATCACATGCACTCCCAAAAAGTTTCTCTCACCATTAGCTTGCTGATCTCCATGGCTTCGCAAACACAGCACAGTGTTCATTAATGTGGAGTCATTAGTGTTTCTGTAGTTACGATGGAAAAATAACCTTCAACAATTTTCCCTGCAGTTAATATGGACTAGTGAGAATGTACGAAAGAGGCCCTTTATTGCTTTAATAATGTAGAAATAAAGAACTTTACTCGCCAATGGAAAAGCTGTCCATTTTAGACTAAGACCTGTCGGTAATTTCTGTTACTGTATGGATAAGGAAGTCACCTATGCCATTAAAACAAATTTAAACTTTTAACTTAATGTTGCTTACAAACCAGTTTTCCACTAGACTAATCCATTTTTCTGTATCATTTCATATGCAATCTTGTAGTCAAAGAACACTAATAAATAAGAAAGGAAGAAGCTGGAGGGCTTTAGAAATCTCCAAAGAGCACAGAAAACCCTCAGGCTTGCTCGCCTCTTCACGAAGCACAGCTTTCGGAAATAACAAATGTCCACACGATTGCAAAGGAAGGCCCTAAATTAGCATAATATCAAATATCCCTGTAATAACTACCTTCCTTCCCAGCCTTTAGATAAATGTATGAAGATAAATTGCTACACTGGTTTTGCATTTTCTTCACAGCGGTGCCCTGATTCGCAGAGGAGCCTGGTGGGTAGGATGGCTAAAATCACATGTCATCAAGATGGAGAACTTTAAGGAGGAGGATAAAATGGATTTCGAGGACCTGGGGTCTCGTCCCAGATCTAAACATGCCAGCCCACGGCATGCGGCACCAGGCTTTTTACTCCTCTCACTTTTGTTTAACACCTTCAAAGATCTGTGGTAGGACTAATCACGCAATGCTCTTGAGGTCAGAACTTCTGAAACAACCCCGTGTGGGTGACTTTTAGAAAAAATAGCATAGCTTGATCGTTGTTTTTAATATTTGACTCTAAGTAGGCTTCACTGGCATCTCTGATGAGGGCAAGCTTTATCACATGGAGTAAAAAAAAATTTAAAATTTAAAAAATATACATGAGATAAAATAAATGATAACCCATCACCTTTCTGAGCTCTGTGTTTCTTGCTTCATTACTAAAATAGCCCTTTGTACTTGAGTACCATTGCTTATGTATAGTGCAAGCGGTTGTGTGCAGTCCTTATTAGAATTTTCTTTGTGTTTTATAGCGTATATGTATTTGAACACCAGAATCAGTGATGCAGTTCAGGCTACATGCAAACACCGTATACTACAGAAGGGTGATATGGGAAAAATATTTGAATATTAAGACACTTACACTATATACTGCTGGCAATGTATTGCTGTCACATTTCACAACTCCTGTGAATACATATTTTTATATTTCCACACACAAAAAAATATTTAACATGTAAAAGTAGGGCAAATAAAGTAATATTGTTATAATATGTAAATGTGATGACCAATGAAGGTTGTCTGGGTTAAATAAGGAATAAGACACTTGGGGTATGTTGTTATAGGAAAATAATCACCAACGAGGTGATGTGATGCTCCCCAACAAGACGTTGATTATTTCTGAGACAAACTCATCCCAAAGTATTACATTCATCTTATACCACAGCAGTTTGCCAAAGATTACAATTTATTAAATTGGTATTTATTAAAGAATGATATTGTTCTATTTATCCATTTATAGTTACATTCCATGCAGTGGAACATCCAGTTTCTAGAAAGTTTCCTCACGTTCTCTTGAAGTTAATAGGATAAAAAATGTAGCTTGTCATGTTTCTGACAAACTACAAAGTACGAACTCCTCTGCCCTGAAGACTTGTGACGGAAAAGTTTCGCAACTTCTGTTACAAAGTTTGACACCGGAGACACTCTAAAGAAATTTTTCTACCCAGAAACTTTACCATATGAACAATTACACGTTTTTTTTTTTTTTTTTTTTTTTAAACCCGTTTACGTGGTGCGTCCACCAAACAATTCCATGTTCAGGTTGTTGCTATAGAAACAATTACATAATAAACAAGTGCAATACTATAAACCTCTGAATGAACCTGGTCCCTTTTTGTTGCGTGGTATGTTGCCTCAAAGTTGTACTGAGCAGGTCTCTGTAGCAAAAACAGACAATGCATCATATAACAGAGGCCACAATTGTTTTTATAGTTTCAGCTTTCAGCCAGGACCAGCTTTCAAAGTGCAACTAAAAGCAGAGCTCTTTAGCAGACATGTAGAAGACCTGACTCAGAATATAACACTCAGACATATGCAAACTTGACCCAGTCAAAACAAACCAAAACAAAAAAAAAGCACCCTGTCTGTTGACCTAGGAAGAAGGGTTTATTTTCCCACTAAAACGTCATAGCATATATCAACCGTGGCCCTGAGTTGAGTGTTGGGTAACTGTGGGTAGCGCGTGGGCATCGGTGTGGTGGGCTGACACTGTGCCAAGCATCCCTCTCGCACCCGCCTCATGCGACCCGCAGTGTTGCTTCAGCTGGGCTGTGGTGCGAGCAAAACGCTAAGCGGCAGCTCTGGGGGGGAAGCAGTTTTTCCTCTAAGGTCCAGAGAAAAAAAAACAGCAGCTTATAATTGTCATGTTCTTTATTTAACTCTCATCCAGTTGCAAGGGCTACCATTTACTCAGTGCAAAAAATGCTACTCTGCTTAAGTGAAATATAATCAAGCTGAGCTCTCATAGGTAATTCCCATTTCTGAGCTACAATCCAGCAAGCAAAGTGAAAAACAACAAAAAAACACTACGTAATTATGCAGTAATAACAGTAAATAGAAAGCAACCACTTTTGCTTTGTGAGTGTCTGTGATTTTCTTCTCCTACTGACAAATCTGCGTTGAGCTCAGGCAAACTAATCATTGGCCGACTCTCAATTACAAGACTGACTCTAGACCTGGAGATAGTGTATGAAAGGGTGCTGAAAAACCAAAATGAAATGATAAGCATCTGCAGGATTGTTAAACACAGAGGGTGCAATAATGGAAGACAGAAGTAATTTTACTCAACTGGCCTCAGGCAAAAGCATTGTCATTCTCCTGAGTGGTGCAAAAGAAAAGCGTTTATCCTCTTGCGGGGAGGTCGTGAGTTAGAATCCCAACAATGTCACAGCCATTCGTGGCCAGGAGTCCAACAGAGCAACTATAGCATTACTCTCTACCCTGTCAATCAGGGCGACACTAAGCAATCATGGACATCTGTGAGCTCATGTATACGGAAGAGGGCAGATAGCGCTTTCCTTTGAGTGTGTTCAGCTGCCTCGTAGCATGAGCAGCAGTTCAAAAAGATGTGTTTGGCTGGTTTCACTTGTTTCAGAGAAAGCAAGTGTTAGCCTTCGCCCTTCCTGGTTGGTAGCTATCATGTGATTGGGAGAGCTAGTTAATGGGTGGGAATTGACCGAATTAGGAGTAAATGGATGGGTTTTAAAAAAAAAAAAAGGACAAAAAAATAAACCAGCATGCATAATTTATCAAAAAGAATAGTCTAGTGCTGTAACTTCAGTGCAATATTTTCTTCTCCCTCTGGATATACACTAAAGTTTCCTAAATATACACAGCCATTTTTTGGATTTCCGTCATTTCATTTGCTTTATAAATTCTCATGCAACCTCTATTTTTACAAGTCTGAAAAAGTAAAAGCAAGCAGCAAGAAACTGCCTGCTCAATGAAAATCAGCCAAAAGCCATAAGCTTTCCTGGCATATTTTTTGTTCCTTGGATCTGACCCTTTTCAAACAGTTTTAATTGGCATAATAAGAGGCTTAATTTCTTATTCTAGATCTGAAGGTGCTGTTCAGTTCATTAAGGCCACTTGTTTCACCAAAGCCACAATTATTTGGAGCTTTTAAGGCACTGACATGTAGAAACCGCAAACCTGTCAAGGCCCTGGCTCTGCCCAGGCAAAACATCAAGCAGGAAATATGCTGCTTCCCTCTAGTATGGTTATAGTCCTGGATCATGCACCTCCCTTTTTGGGTTTCCTCAAGGAGAAACTATAATGCAGGATTCTAAAAATGGCCTCAAGGCCACACAGAAGCGAGCACACCCAGGACACGAAGCCAGAGCTAGCATGGCAGTGGTGTATGGTACATTTTTTAAGCGAGACTGGAGCAATGAGGCATTGCGCACTGTGGATAGCTGGGTAAGAGTCAGGTTCGCAGAGCCAAAGATGACAGTGTTATAGCCTGCACTGGAGCATGATAGTAAATCATGATTGACTCAAGAGCCAGGAGGGATTTTGCAGGACAGTAAAACATGCTAAAAAGCATGTCTTGATCTCTCTCTGTCAAGTAAAACCTATAAAAACCTTACCTTGCTAATATCTCGTCTATGGCAGTGTAATACATACTTGCAATATTATGTGAGACGTGACTTTCTCCATCTTAAGACCTATTCAGACTGGGTTAGTTTTATGTGGGAAGAAAGCGTAATGTAATTATCACCAGGGAATCTCTGGGATTTCCTGTCCCAAGTAATTTCCCAGTGTGTCTGGATGGATTACACTGCATTTTACCTTCTATGAACTGACCAGCAGAAATAACCCCAGGTAATATAAAATATATGTACATGTTGGTAAAAAATTCCATTATATCTTGTGGGAACATATGTTTTGCACTTTTTCTACAGTATAAAGACACTCCAAGTAGTGCTCACTCTTTTGTATCATCTCTCACCAAAACCAAAAGTACTGGCAACTGAGTTTAAAATGCAGACGGGAAGTCATGAGTTTGAATCGTGGCAATGCCACAAGCCTGCCGTGGCTGGGAGCAAAACTAGCTCATCCATGCTCTCAAAAAATGCTTTCACTCCCCTGTCAATCACAGTGACACTAGCCAATCGTGAACATCTATGAGTTCACATATGTGGAAGAGAGCGGATTAGCGCTTTCTTCTGAGTGTGTTATTCTGCCCTGGGACTTAGCATGAGGAGCACTTTTGAAAAAATACTTCACATGTCTCAGAGGAAGCATGTGTTAGGCTTCACCCTCCCTGGTGTGTAGCCATGATACGATGGAGGAGAGCCAGCTGGTGGGTGGGAATTGGCAGGTGGCCAAATTAGGGAGAAAATGGATTAAAAAAAACCCTCAGAACAATAAAATATAGACTTATTTTAAAGGACTTCCTGGTTTTAAGTAATAGTAGCACCGGTGTAGCTTCCATACATGTTGTGGTCATGTGACCTATTAATGCTCATGCACAGCAACAACAAGCCCTACACCAAGCACTTTTAATAAAGGTCACATCAATCAGTTTGTATTGAAATGAGGCTTATATAGTAGCTTAGGCATGGATTTTGTCGTGTGATGACCATGCGTAAATCCTGAAGACACTCCTGTCTCTGTGATATATACAGGGATTGCATATCCCATTTGAACTGCCAATAAACATTACAGATGTTGTGATATTTAACAGACATACAGTACTGTGCAAAAGTTTTAGTCACCCTTTTTTTTTTTAATACAAACTTTCTTATAGAATTTATTTTATGACTTTTACATTATCAAGTTAGTACAAAAACATTTTAGATTTCCGAACATTAGTTTTCCAGCACAAACTTACAGAAAAATGTTTGTATGCCAGTGAAGAAAGCAGCAGATTACATAAGAAACCACTTTTCAGTCAAAAAACATAATGAAGGCCCCTGGGTTTTGCTGCAAAAACAAGAAGCAAGTGCGACAGTCAAAGTCTCCAGAAGAACTCAGTAAAACTTACAGCTCATTTCCTTATAAAACTGCACACACTGTACCTAAGACTAATGCTTTTATTATTTTTTTTTTAAAATCAAAGGGTCATCGCACTTTTAATTTCATTATTTTTGAAGGCATCTTTGCTCTACAGCATTTGTTCAGCATTTGTATGTGCCTAAGACTTTTGCACAGTACTGTATGTCTGGAAAAGTTATCTCATCTGAACAGTACTTTAGCTAAATCAATCTGATCTTATTCTTGTTATTCTGCTTTGATGGCTTTGTGTTTAGAGATAGAGAAACACGGCACATGCTGGGTTTTCCAACCACATCATAGACAGATGTGTCTGTGGCCTCAAAGAGACATTGTTTAGGCTTGGCCTGTAGACTCTGTACTGTGCCAGGGTAACACACACCAACTTTCACACACACACACACACACACACACACACACACACACACACACACACACTGAGCTTCTTCTCTTCTCCTACACTCTTCTTATCCGCCCATGGATCTGTTTGTTATTATTTGCTTAATCCACATGCTCTTTGGCTGTGGTGTCAGACAGAGCATCACCAAAGTATGAGCTAAACAAGATGAGCTGCACTCACTTGCCAACAGAAACGTGGACTGTATTCCTTTGCAGGAGGACAGCATGAGAACGAGAAGGAGAACCAATATTGCTCACTGTGTTTGGGGTGAAAAATTTATAGCATATTTGCTTATGACTTCACATCTTGAAAAAGGGCAACATATAAAACAGCAAGGAATCCCTAACACTAGCAATTAACACTGTATTAAACGATTCCTTTAAATGTTAACTAAATAATAAACACATGCATTACATAATGTTTAATCCAGTATTAAAGTACTGTAAATCAATGTTACAATGTGTTACTAAATGTTGACATTCAGATAAACTCCTGTGGATATAAAAGCAACCACTAAGGACATTCATTAAGATGTTCGTTCATATTGTTCATTGTGGCTGGATAAACATTAGTTAATTTTGGCGTTCATGATGTAAAGAATAAAACCCTGTTATAAGAAAGTAATCAACGATGGCTGAGTTACTTTTACCACCCTGACGCTGGTTACTTTCCAATAACAGCATGTCCTGGAGTGTTTTATTCCTTTTATAACACATCTTTTTGACAAAGATTACAATTTTTATTAGGTTATAGTTACATTTAATGTTGTGGAACAAGAAACAAGTTCCTGTTATCGCTTATGTTACAACCGCTATAAACAGTTGTTCACTCACAAAGTGCTGACACCGGAGACTCATGAACAATGTCATGAACAATGACTTAAAGCATCAAAGATTTGAAACATTTGAAGGAGCCAAAATGATAAAAAGATACAACGATTTGATGGGATGTGGTACAGTGAGATTTTGTATTGTGTTAGCTAAGTGTTAGCTTTGAAATGTGAGGCCATGCCTCCCTGAGATGGACAGGCAGAGAGTCCATGCCACTTTTACTGGGGCTGCCAGGTGAGGAGGAACATGGAGGGAAAGAGGTTGATGGAAAACACACAGTGCCAAAGAATTCTCAAAATATTAATGTAATAGTAATAAATAAATAGCTGGACACTGCTTAGTGACACGTATCGATTCACTGGCTAGTGACACGTACCGATTCACTGGCTAGTGACACGTATCGATTCACTGGCTATTGACACGTATCTATTCACTGGCTAGTGACACGTATCGATTCACTGGTTAGTGACACGTACCGATTCAATGGCTATTGACACGTATCGATTCACTGGTTAGTGACACGTACCGATTCAATGGCTAGTGACACGTACCGATTCACTGGCTAGTGACACGTACCGATTCACTGGCTAGTGACACGTATCGATTCACTGGCTAGTGACACGTACCGATTCACTGGTTAGTGACACGTATCGATTCACTGGTTAGTGACACGTACCGATTCACTGGCTATTGACACGTACCGATTCACTGGCTAGTGACACGTACCGATTCACTGGCTAGTGACACGTACCGATTCACTGGTTAGTGACACGTATCGATTCAATGGCTAGTGACACGTACCGATTCACTGGCTAGTGACACGTATCGATTCACTGGTTAGTGACACGTACCGATTCACTGGCTAGTGACACGTATCGATTCACTGGTTAGTGACACGTACCGATTCACTGGCTAGTGACATGTATTGATTCAATGGCTAGTGACATGTATTGATTCACTGGCTAGTGACATGTATTGATTCGCTGGTTAGTGACGTATTAATTCATTGGGTAATTGCACATATCAGTTCATTGGTTAGTGACACGTATCAATTCACTGGTTAATCACACGTATCAATTAATTCATTAGTGACACGTGTTGATTCACTGGTTCATCCTTATAGCAAATATTGAGACTGTGAACTGGTGAATCCCCTCCTATACACCACTATATCATCATACCCCTAGTTCAAGACTTAAAATACAACTAAAACTAGAAAATTGTCAGTTTTTAATACCCTATAACCCTGAGAAGCAAAGAAAAGTTCTGTTGAGACACGCTGAGATCTGTAGACATGGCAGAATTTCTTATGATCCTCACGCAGTGCATTGGAGGACTGAGAATCTCTCCACGCCTGTGCTTAAAGGAGGGGTGTGTGAACTGAAAAAGCCTTTCAAATCTCTCTCTCTCTCTCTCTGTCTGTCTCTCTCCCTCTCTCTCTCTCACACTCTCTCACTCTCTCACACACACACACACACACACACACAGGTATCTGCACATAGGGATAATTTGCAGTTGGGAACGCAGGCCAGTCAGGGATAAATAGACCCATGCTGAGAGCAATGTGCTGTTACTGGAAGGAGGGAAGCAGAAAGAAAAGAGAGGGTGGGAGGAAAAAAGAGCGGGAGAGAATTAGGAAGTTTGCATTGATGCCCCGGAGCATTTCATCTATCGCTGGAGCTTCTCTCCAACACTTGTAAATCAGAAGGAATGTGTTGTTTTTGGGCCAAGTTCTGCTTCGGAAGGGGAGATTTACGTCTCCAGACATCGTCCAGAGCTTATTATTATATTAACTAAGGGCTTTGATGCCTGAATCAAGTGTTCCATTGCAACACGTAATATCAGATTATATTTAATTACAGAGCCACGCATGCTAGCACAGCTGTTGTGTAGCAAAGCCGCCTTTTTGTAGGTCTGATTTAGATTACAGCATACACTAATTTTTTTTTTTTTTTTTAAGAGGAATCAGATTATGCAGTTATTATAATAAGAACAAGCCACATTTGTAGGTGTTTTATCCTCATACAAAAGTTTGGGGTTGAGATATTTTATTTTCTGGTCAACCTGATCTCATTAAGACACTCAAACAAATAAAATTTGGATTTCATTTGATTTCACTAACTGTAACTAATCATTTTTTTCATGACTTGATCTGTGAATTGTTCCATTCTGGTTTCTCATTTAAAAATATAACTGATCTTTGGAAATATATAACACAACGTATAAAGCACAAAAAAAACAGGTGATTAATGTCTGAGTTTTTAATGGTATCTAGGCCATTCGTTTCAGACTTCTTTTGAAATGACTGCATTCACACACTAGGAAAAAAAATCTTCATCCTTCCTTTGCAAAGAGAGAGAGAGAGAGAGAAAAAAAAGAGAAACGTTGCGTATCTACAGCCGATTTTTATCCAGCAATCAACGTGGCCAGCTATAAATAGACCGGAAAATGAGCAGGCGTCCTGCTTTCACTTAGCATTGTATATCTAATCTCTGGCTTTCGTCAGGCCTGAGACGAAGTTACGATTAAAGAGAAGAAGGCTTCTTCTTCTAAAGCCATCAAGCCAAATGTTTACAAAGAGCTCCTTTAGATGTATGCAAGTTGCACAGCCATTACTACGAGCGCAGAGAGTGTTCCCATGTGAGGGGAAAATGAAAATAATTGCCCAGCCTTTTACAAGTCTGTGTAGCAGCCTGTATTTACACAGCATATGGCGGGCCATATGACTCATGCAGACCCTAGGATACAGTCTGGGATAAAGTTTCATATAGGGCAGCGCGAAACCAACCGGACATGGCTGCTATTAGTCATTTCCTTTTCAAAAAAATGTCCTGAAGAAGGGCGACTGCATGAGCTGTAAGTGAAGATTCCAGACAGAACATCTGCAGTTCCACTGATCCGTTCAGCAATAAGTTTTAACCAGTGAACAGTGCAGTGACCGACGACGTAGCTGACACTTTTTACAGGAGCTGTTAGAAATCAAGAGCCGAGAGAAAGGGGCCCCCTTGCAGAAAAGTTACATGTGAATAACCACACCATGAATTTTACAAATGGTTTTTAGACACTTCACATGTCACTTTCAGCTGTGTTTAGTGCATGTATTCTTATTTTTCACATGTGAATTCTTACACATAATTCATTTATTCATTTTTTACACATGATTTATATTCATGTGATTTTTTGTACCCATAATTCGTTAGTTACACATGTGATTTATTTTACAGATGATTTATGATTCGTTAATTACACGTTATTCTTTATTCATTTTTTACATGTGCTTTTAACAGATCATTCATTTATTTTACACATGATTTATGATTCATGTTTTTATTTTGTACGTGATTTTTTTTATGTGATTAATTTTTTTGCAGGTGATTTTGAAGGGTTTTTTTTTTATACATGATTTCACTTATTTATTTTTTTTTTACACATAATTATTTTATTTTCACCTGTGATTTTCTAACCCTGTGTGTTACTTCATGGCATAACATGGTGAAATACATGGTGAAATACACCTTCATGTGTGTCACAAGTGATCACATATTATGCATATAATCATATGAAAAACTTATGATCACGTGAAATGTACACTCCTGGGCAAAAAAAATGGGCCAAGCCCAAAATGGCAAAATATTAAGCTTTCAAGGATCTTAACAACAAATCACTGGTCAGGAGATTAAGAAAAAGAAATAAACAAAAGGATAAGGAACTTAGTATGGGAAGCTTTTCCCTTTAGTTTCTTTAAATGTTTAAGGCTTGTGGCCCTCGATGGGTTGCATCAGGTGTGGCAGATAACCAAATAATGAGTAATCATTTAAGAAAAAAACATCCCAGAAGATATTTCTGGAAACTTCTGTACACCCAGTCATGTGTTAGTTTGAATTTTACATCAAACATTTTAATCATTATCATGAGTTTAGCTTTGTTTACCAGAAGACTATAGAAGTGAATTTCCTGCAGCAAAAAGAAAACGAGGTGGAAATGGTGGCACAGAAGCTCTCAGGAGTGCATCTGTTTAATTCATGCTAATTTTCTGATCAATGATTTGTTGTTAAGACCATTAAAAGCTTAATATTTGCCATTTTGGGCTTGGCCCATTTTTTTGCACAGGAGTGTATACAGATTGAGGGAGAGAGAGAGAAAGAAAGAGAGCGAGAGAGAGAACTCTTCTTTTTTCAGCAAGACCTTTTCTATGAGGTGCCTCATTTAGAGCGAGCGAGGAGGGAGGAAAAAAAGAGGGAGAAATTCCCTTCTCAGGAAGATTAGTGGCCCTGCTTTTGCAGTAGGAGGTGGACGACAAGCTTTTTTGGCCACATTTTTCTCTGTCGTGGCGATGACCCTAGGGCCGTTCCCCAGGCAGCCCGGGACTCGCCTCCGTCAATTATTCACTGTCGCCACTGAGACTTCATCCAGTTGATAAAGGAAATTGTCCTTATCGCTAACCAGCCTCTCTTAAAGCACTATTTACACAACCAGGCCCTCAACCATCCATCCAGCTCCCTTCCTCTCTCCCTCTCGCTATCTTTTACGCTTCTCGCGCTTTCTCTTTCTCTTCACTACAGGAATCTGGGGACGGTTTGAATAATGCACAGTGTTATGTGACTGATTTTGGATAAGGACTCGCTTAAATAATTATCTTTCGCACACAGCTTTCTCCTCTCCACCTCTAATCTTCCTGTCTGACGTGTCAAGTCAATTACCTTGCTAATGCGGCAAAATGTAACATCAAACATTCAATTTCTTTGTCATAATGTAGACCGCAGTGAGATATTCTCGTGTGGTGTGCCCGGAGCGCCTAAAGCTTGGGCTGTGAGCACGCCGTGACCCGACTTAACAGAAACAGAGCTTCAGCACGGCCCATCAATCTCCCTCCTGCATGACACACACTCTTTGGCCATGATGTATGTCATGAGGCACCAAACCCAGTTAATCAAGTCATTACCAGCCAACACACACTCTATACAGCAAACCTTTAGGCCTGAAGCACAGCGAGAGAATGAAAAAACTTCACTGTCTTTCTATAAGTTTAAAAGATTCTACATGGTATATTTTAAAAAGTAGAATTTATGCAATTATCTAATAACATATAAGACAAAGTGGCAATATCTGTTTTGTTTCTTGACAGCCATGTAACAGAATTGAGTGATGTAACTCTAAATGGATAAAAAAATTATGTGTCATTCTTCAGTAAATAATTAAATTGTAAATTGTTGCAAATTGCTGTGGTTTAAGAGGAATAAAACACTTCGGGATGTGCTGTTATGTCATAATTTTTATCTGTTTAGAGTTACATGTAATGTTGTGGAACGTCCACGAAACAAGTTAGTACTGAGTAGGATAATACTATGAAAAATATGATTAAAAAAAAAAATCCACTTGAAACCTCAAAATGTCCTACTTGCTGAAGACTTTCTTTCACCTGAAAACTTCACGTTACAGCTTTACCTCTGACTGATACAAAACACTGACACTGTAGACTCCTTCCATAAATGCCAAATTAACATCTCCTTACAAAAAGCTTCACCATACCAAAGATCGTTTTACTTTAAATAACAATGCATTTTTAAATTAGTTTATTATTAGGTGTAGATTGTGTAGTACCCCGTGGAAGTTGTTACTATAGACATGATAACAGATTAGACCAAGTGCATTAATATAAACCTGTGATTTGCCTTGCTGGAAAAACTATCAGAGCTGCTGTTATAGAAGATTAATCAACACATTCTGACCAATCAGAACTGAGAATTCAACAGCACTGTGGTATAAGGCCATTATGATATGGTATTGGATTCATAGCTTCTCTGTAATTTTTAATACTGACACCCACAACATCACATCTACAATGAGATTTAAATCCATATGAGTCAAATATGATGATATAAGAGTAACAGAAAAGAGATTTGAGGTCAGAGATTATTTCAAGGTTGATATTTCAACCCTCTGCCACCCATGTACATCACTGCAACATCATCAACATGAAAATAAAGAAAAGAAATCGCAAAAAAGTGACTCAAATAAAATCAAATAGTTGGAGATCAAGTCAAATTCACACACTGTTCACTGCATTTGGATATTTTCTACATTTCCAACGCCATCCAAACCCTTAGCCTTAGAGCTGAGCTCATTGTTATGATGAGAGGACATCCGCATTTGTTTTTCTCTACAGACAGATGCTCGCTGTCAAAACAGTTTGGCCCACTCGTTTAGCTTCATTAATGAAGAGCAATTGACGGAACATTGCTGAGGGAGATTGAGGCCTGTTCATTGCAGCTCTTAACTGAAGCAGGCCAGACCGAGCTCTTATAAACCCACACAGGACGTGCCACTTTATAGCTGCCTCTCTCATAACCTCCACATAAAAACCCAACCTCCCCGCTTGCATCCGGAATTCCACCCGGCCTCCAGTAAAATCTGGTCCTTGTCTTTTTGCTTTCACTTTTACACAAAGTGACTTGCGCTCGCTTCATTATACAGGCTAGCATTTCCATAGAGGGCTAACAGGGAAACCAAGACCTGGCCTCATAACATAAAACAAATGGCTGGCCCTGTGATAAATGGTTCTATTAGCAATCCAGATTGTTAAACTCAGATATAACGGAGCGGAGGGCAGAGGGGGGCCCATTCATTTTCCTCTCACTCGGTATGCGTCAAGTGCTGCAAATAGTTTTTTCTTTATGTGTAAATAACATATTAAAAGTCAGCATTAGCGTGTTGTCTGATAGAGAGGAAATTGTTGAGAATAAATAACATCGGACAGGAGGTGTAAAACAGAGAGGGAGTTTAATAGAGAGAGCCGGGCCGTGCTCCGAGGTGGGCATGACTTAGGTGACGAGAAGCCTGCGGCCCGCTGTAAACCACACGCTGACAATAAAGTGGCGTAACAGGGCCATATATTAAAAGCGGCCGGCTCGGCTCTGGGTTCAAGGACCTCGTCTCTAAGCTCCTGCATATTCACTTATCAGCGTCTGCGAGCCGGAATAATAATACGGATTACTGTGATAAGTAATTGGCCTGTCGTGGCGTGCTGGCACACAGCTGAGGCTCTTTAGCGCGCGGAAGCTACAGACCGAGGCTCTATTGGCTGACCCATGGGTTCTCTGTCTAGTTAGATTGCAGCACAGCGATTCTTCCTCCCAGAAAAGAGGGCCAATAGGGGTCAGAGAAAACAGGGGCAGCACTTGGGCCTCCAAGTGTAGCTACTGCTTGGATGTAATTTAAAAGTGCAGCAACTTTCAACTTTTTCTGAATGAGACAAGACCAAGAAATTAAACTTTGCTCACTGCAATTTTCAAGCAATCAATCTAAGCACAACAAAAACATTGACTCTCTCTCTCGCACCCTCTCTCACTCTCTCTCTCTGTTCTGTTTCACTTTTTTTGTCATTCAGCTGGAAACCTAACAGTGCCTGTTTGCTAGTGCTGTTCTTCATGCCAAATCAGTGTACACACAATCTGTCCTCTTACCCCTGCCTTCAGCACAGCTGTCGTAAAGTACAGGATTCAAGTCCTGATGCATCCAACTTTTCCGAGACTATACTTAAATATTGAGGCTAATGAGCCTGAAGAATCATGACAAAGGCTTGAAACACAATAGAAATACAGATGAGTGACAAAGGAACAACCAACATAAAGTGCCTTAGTAAGGTGTTTGAACAAGTTATAAGTTTGTGGAACTGTACTGGAACACAGTTCTTCCAAAAGATATTGCCTCAACCGGTGTTCTGATGATGGACGTGGAAAGCGCTATCTGACACATCACTCCTTCATGTTTCAGTAGGTGAACTGGCTACTCTAAAATGCACCTATAGGTGTGAATATTTGTGCGCATGGTGCTTGCAATAGACTGGCGTCTCATTCTGAGTGTGTCCCCGCCTCACACTCAGCGCTCCGGGTGGATAACGTGGTTACTGAAGATGAATGAATGACATAAGCCAATTTTTTGTCTAAAGTCTTTGTTTCCAAGCCAGTGTAGATGATTGTAGACGCTGTCACATTCCCTTCATCTGCCTTGCCTATCAGCTTTCTCACATATAAGCCTATTTGCCTAATCCACATTGGAGTGAGGTAGATACTTTTGTTTTAGTTTGGTTTAATTCAGCGTCACACTGCACCAATTTAACCAGACTGGGAAAAAACAGAGAAACATAATCGCAAAGGTCTTGGACACTTCATACACGGATCACTCCTTTCTCTCGCTCACTTGTGTCTGAATTCTCCATTCTCTCCTGGCCAAATGAACTACATCAACCTGGAGAAATATGCGCTAAGGGGCCCACACACCTGCCATCAGGAGGATCCCGTGTATAATGCCTATTTTTTTCATGTTGGTGTTTACTGAGTTGATGCTGACCACAATTACGTATGTATATCACTGTAAAATGTAATACAGGCCATGCCAATGTGAAATCGATTGCTAAGTAATGGCCCTAGCATGAAGGTTAAATCCACTCTGCGCCCCTCCAAGAGGGGATTAGCCATAACGGCACTAAGTTCACGGCAGAATCCCCACTTCACTGAGACCATTCACACACATGACCTCAGCATCTGGGTCTGAATCGGCTTCATTCAGGCAAACCACTCAGACTTAATAAGCAGGCCAGATCATATTTATATTATGATTTCAGCTCCGGGCATGATCAGATGTCATTTTAATTACCGTTAGCTCAGATTGGAAAGACACTGCTTTTTAACAAAACACTCATTGTGAAGGGGATTTACTGCTTAATACACATCTGGGAAAAACAGATTTC
Organism: Pangasianodon hypophthalmus; assembly: GCF_027358585.1. Taxonomy (NCBI): domain Eukaryota; kingdom Metazoa; phylum Chordata; class Actinopteri; order Siluriformes; family Pangasiidae; genus Pangasianodon; species Pangasianodon hypophthalmus. The sequence goes on from NC_069720.1 coordinate 3,468,199, forward strand.
TTTTCTTTTTTAGGGGAATTAGTTTTCTAATTGTTAGTGAATTTAAACAAAGCTGTGTATTGTAACAGATGCAATGTACTGATAATCAGTTATTTGATATATCACAATATAACAACCTTGAGCAATATCGTTACCGATGACTTTAAAATATTATCACGAGCCATGCCTTCTATTTGAGAGGAGGTTCTGTAGTAGGCAGCATTTTTGAGAAGCATATCTTTGCCAAAGTTATGATTTCTTTGCTGTTTAAGTGCTGGCCAATGAGAACACAGGTAAGCATGGAAAACCAATCTTGTAACGATATTGTAAATTGTGATAAGCGGCTAAGCATATATTACAGTATCAAAAATAGTAATATGGGGAGATGCCTATATGAAACAGAGAGGTGCCCTAATTCCATAAGTAAGGAATAAAACATGACAAAGTATGCTGTTATAGAAAAATAATCAATGATGCTGTGAAGTGATACGGTATGAAGTGAAGTAAAGTTACTGTAACCACATGAAAGTTGAATATTTTCCAATAACTGCACTTACTGAAATGTTTTATTCCTCTTATCTCACACCAATTTGCCAGTGATTATGTTTTTACTAATTAAGGAATGACACATTGTACTTTTTATCCATTTATAGTTACATTTAATGTTGTGGAACATCCATGAGACATGTTAGTTCCTGTTATTGATTACATTATAACAGTTATAAACAGTCATCACTCACCAGCCCCCCTTTTGTCTTTCTCTTGAAGTTAGTAAGACAGAAAAATGCAGTTTCTCATGTTAGAGCCGCAAGAAAGCACAAATCCCTCTGTTCTGCAGCGGAAAACTTACTGACTCCTGCAAAATGCTGACACTGGAGACTCCTTTCATAAATGTTAAATAAACATATCCTTACTGAAGACTTCACTGTACCAACAGTTATATGGTTTTCTTTGTTAAGAAAAATGTATAATTTGAATCATATGATATAAACCTGTGATATGTAGCTGATGCTATTGTTGAAGCTGCTGTTATGGAAAATTAATCAACACTGTCTGACTAATCTAGACAGAATTGAATTCAGCAGCACTGTTGTGTAAATCTGTTTACTGATCATTCCTTAATAATGGCATGCCACTAAATTGCCTCATTAATTTGTAAAAACGCCACAAAATGGCAAATAGTATTTCCATTTCAAACGTAGCCCTTGAATCTTGACTCAGGATGTCCACTGCCATTCTGACTAATTTATAACATTTACACTCTGGAGGTAAGAACAAGGCCTTTCAGCCTTATTATTAGTCGCTTTCATCACTTTCCTTCACTTTTTTCCCCCCTGACTTGTTCCCTTTCTATCTTTTCCACTCTCGAGTTCTTGATATTTCTCATGCCACAGAGAAGGAATTCTCTCTCGGCATGAAAACACATCTGAAGCTGTAAGTACTGGCAAACTCTGACATTTACAATAGCATGTGTTAATAATAATTCCACTACACCATTTTACAATTCTAGCTTTACCTTATAATGGACCTAATGAGGAATTTAAACCAATACTTGTCCAATATGCAGAATATTAACCACCATGTTCTTCAGTAAAGGTTTTGAATATGCCTTTTATATAAGTAACACCATTAAACTCCCATGTTGACACTGTGTGGTCCATTTCACTTGATTTATTAAAAATTATTCATCTAATTTTCTTTCCTTTTCTATGGCATGCCACCAAACTCCTTCATGAATGTGTAAAAGCACCAGACTTTCCCAAGCACTATTTCCATTTCAAAGGTAACCCTCAACTGGCATCTTTGTCAATTTCACAAGGACCATGTCGTCCACTGCTCGGGTTTCCGTTTTGACTAATTTATAACATTTATACTCTGGAGGTAGGAACAAGGCCTTTCAAACTCATTATCTGTTGCTTTTATCACTTTCCTGCTGACATGCTCCCTTTTCTCACTCTTTTCCACGCTCTCCCGGTTTCCCCTCCCTCCAGTAACTTTCATTAACCTCACCACAAATGTGGCCTGCTTCTCGCATCACTTGTCTGTTAAACTGTGGCCTTGCTTCTTTCCATTCTCTCAGTATTAACACTCATGCCCTGTTCACTCTAGGCTCTATGTAGCACCCTAAAATGATTTTTGGCCCTCTTGATGAATTGTTCTACGTAAAAATGTTCTATATAGAACCCTACAACAGAGAGTTTTCTCTTTCAGAAATGGTTTAACTGGAACCCATTAAAAAAGCTTGCACCATATAATATACAGCAATGGAACTAGCAGTGGATGTTGCATATACATGTAATTGCTGACTGGAATCTGATGTTGTCTTCCGCTGTTGTAGCTCATCCACCTCAACGTTTGGCATGTTGTGCCTTTCTGCTCACCATGGTTGTAAAGAGTGGTTATTTTTGAATCAGGCTACGTTTACACGACAATGGTGTAGTCAAAAAAGGAAAGGTTTTCCTCTTGCGTTTTCAAAAAGTTTCACGTATACACGACAACGTTTTCAAAACGATTCGCGTTTACACATATCCGCGATAACGGCCAAAAACGCTGTATTACGTATGCCAGGCCAGTAGTTGGCGCTGTCACCTTGTTAGTTGGTTGTAATATTGGTGAAGTAAATCCACACTTTGCTGAGGAAGCGTTAGCAAACTCTTGAGCAGCAACAACACTACCATGTACTCCGACATTGTTGTGTATGTTTGTTCGCGCTTGCCTTTACAACAGACACGTACTGCGCATCTGTACATACCTAACACGTACTACGCACACGCATGATGTCACCGTTTTCAAACATTCCCATATTGGGTGTTTACATGGAGACGATAACGGCTGCGTTTTCAAAAACTTGCACTTTGAAACCCGTTTTCAAAAATATGCGTTTTCAGTCGCCAAAACGCCGTTGTCGTGTAAACGAACAGGCAAAACGCATAAAAAGTTTCCCGTTTATGGCTGAAAACATTGTCGTGTAAACAGCCCCTCAGACTGGCCAATACCTTCTGACCTCTCTCATAAACAAGGATTTTCTGTCTAGAGTCATGCCTCACTGCTTACTGGATGTTTTTTGCTTTTTGCACCATTCTTTGTAAACTCTAGAGACTGCTGTGGATGAAAATGCAAGGAGTTTCTGAAATTCTCAAACCAGCCCATTTGGCACAAACAACCACGCCACGGTCCAAGTCACTGCGGTCAAAATTATTTCCTCTGGATTAAACTAGGAATGCGGTGAGGTGGCAACGCTACTCGCTGTGCCACTCTGATGCCTGAATGTAATTTTTATTATATATAATTCTCTCTTCATTAGAAAAAACGGAACCAAGCAAATAAAGTTGGAAAATGTTTGTATTGTTTCACATTTAGTTAAAAACTGCTTAAAACTGATCATTTCACACGTTATATTAGGATTTCTATCAGACTCTGAATGGGGTTTACTTATGACCTCACAGGGACTTTTACAGGCTATGATTTGTGCTCTAAGAATTGCACATTATGGACAGAAATACACTACTGCGATTATATTGTAACATAGTGCAGTTGTAAAATACCTTGCAGTATATTAGTTATATTAAAACACACCAGATGTGTGCCATGGTTAAAGACTGAATTGCATTCATCTGACCAAAAAATTAAGCACAAACCATTTAACCATTAAATCGTTGTTCACCACATAAAATATCACCATAATGAAAGAAGAAGCAGAGAGCAGAGCGAGAAAGAGTTTATAGTAGAATGAGTTAAATAAAGGAGAATCATGTGAAAGAGGGGAGGAAGAGACGGGTGGCAGTGTACCTCTGCTTAGGAAGGTAGGTGAGGGCTTCTTGGGCAGTTCGCTGAAGCCGTTGGCATCCAGTCCAGCTGTTTTGCACTCTTTTTTCTCAGCAGTTGTGGAGGCACTGGTCTCCATTGTGGCTGATTCTGCTGGAGCAGAAAAAGGAAAGACGAGTCAGGATGCATCAAGGAAGAGCTAGAGAGACAGTGTGGACACATCAATACCATTCTTTCCCAACAGAGGGCATTCGGAGCAACTTTTCTCAGGCGATCTGCCTAAAGCTGTTCATTTTTCCATCTGAAAGTAGGCGAGGTATCGTACTCACAAACAGCAAATAGACTTCACATCACTTCTCTTAACATTTATTCAAACCTCTTAACATTTATTCACACCTGAATGCTTTGCTTGATGCAGAATCATTCTCAGCACCCTCTTTTGTGTGTGTGTGTGTGTGTGTGTGTATTATATATCTGTCTAGGTGTGCTTTATTTCCTACATTTGTACGTGCTGAAATGGTCTCACGGTTACATGTATTATTATTATTATTATTATTATTATTATTATTATTATTATTATTATGTACATTATTTACTGCAGTAGTTAACAATAATATTGAGAAAAACCATGAACTTTAGCATTAATACACCAGAAATAATGTTAACAATGTAACGCAATGCATGTATTAATTGATATTTCGTGATCTTAGTATTGTAAGTTTTTATCTAGATAAAGGATGAGTGCGAGAACCTTGTTGTTTTATTATTTAAAAAAAAAATATCATCCCAGTGTTACTTAGTGTATTAATGCAGAAGATCGTAGTGTGATCATGTTAACTATAGTGTTAATGTGAGTTAAGGGAACCTTAATGTAAAGGGTTATTATTATTATTATTATTTACTTTCTTTGCTTTCTATCTTTCCTATTTGGATTAATTAGTAGTCTTTGAACATATTTTAAACAGATAATACTGATTACCACAGATTTGTATCTTCAACAACACATAAAAAATAAATAATGAAAATGAATTACATATTAAAAAAAAAGGGCCGTATCATGAAGTGACAGTGTTCTACAGCTCAGGCTTAGGTCGTCCTGGTCACAGCAACCAAATGGTGCACGAGGATTACATCTTTCTGCTGTATGACTCAATACCGTGTCCTGGCGGTCAGCCTCTATGACGGCTTTATTCGTTTACTCACTCATCCATCTCTTATCTCTCGCTTTTTTCACTCAAGGTAAGCCGATTAAGGGAGGTGCCACACTTGCGCACTTCGATGGCATCTGTTTCGGTTTTTGCTCGGCCAAGACTGTCCTGGGCTGCACAATTTTTTTAGTGTTTTAATCGTAATCACAATTTTTAGATTATTCAGGTAATTAAACATAATCAACTGCAATAAAGATGAAGTTATCTAATTGGCTAACCTTAATTTGTATTAATCCTGAGATTGGCGCATTAAACTGTAAGCTTGAACATGTTTGTTTGTTTGTTTGTTTGTTGTTTAATCATGCATTCACAACTGATGAATTTAAGTAGTAGCTTTACTCTAATTTTTAAAATTAATTTATTTAGTCTTTCAATTTATTAAATTATTTATTCGTTTATTTGTTTGGTTGTTTATCATCTAATCATATTTATATGAATAATCAGTTGATCATTTAAATTTTAATTTTGAAATTCTTTTATTTATTCTTTAAATTCATTCATTTTATTTATTTGCTAATATTATCTAATCGTTTTCATATTAAATTGCAATTGATGCCATTAAATGCATTACATTTATTTAGTTGTTTGCTTGTCAAATCATTTGCAATATCTTTTTGCATCAATCTGCAATTGCAGTCATATTCTCTTTCAAAGATTTGTATATTTGAAATAATGTAGGATATAATACATATAATGTACAAAAAATGTAATGGGAAAAAAAAAGCCCTGTGACGCTTGTGTCACAACTCTCTCACTGGCACCTGTGAGTTTGTCACAGGATTCAAAGAGCAAAACTGAGATCATCTCCTCCAAGGCTGTAACAGCTGCCTGACGTTCTGTTGCCAAATCTGTCATAGAAAAGAAACGTGCAACAAATCCTGTGATCTGTTTATGAGACCCGGTCATCACTTTGATCATTTATCATGCAGCAGAATAACACAGTCGTCCCATAAAATCAATCTTTTGGGCTTCTTGGCCTGGGATCTTCCTAACATTGGCAGACCAATGTGATGACCACACTCTTGAGCTGTTTGATGTTGTTTGATTGACAGCTGCATTATATCTAAACTACACATTATATCTAAACTATGTGTAAGCCATAACTGCTGTGTTTACCTAGGCATGAGAAAGTGAGACATTTAGCAGGCTAACACCTAACTCTACGTCTAAGCCCGGGCTTTTTTCAGACAGAGTGACTGAAAAACCATTTTGCTTCCTCACTAACTCATTATCCCACAATCCCCCACACAGATCAGGACCCCATGGAGCCATCCTGGGCCACCAGTGTGACATGACAGGATAGTACAGGTGTCAAAGACCAAACAGACAGATGGCCATGAGAGCAAACAGGTAACAACAGGCACTTTTTTTCTCTCTTTTCTGTCAATGGTCAGCTGCCAAGAGCTGGAGAGGAAGAGCGAGGGAGGAAGAAGAGGCAGGAGGCAGGACAAAGAAGGGCTAATCCCTGATCAAAACCTCCTACGTCTCCTTAAGACAGAGTTCATCACAGTTCAGATGAGAGATTTGCCACGACCCGACGCGAAAGATGCTGCGGCAAAGATGGAGTATTACTCCACAGTTTTGCGCGAGACATGCATCGATAATGATAACACACACAGCACTGAGCACAAATCCTGAATGAAAGACGTTACACATGAGTGTGCCTTCAGAACAATTTTAAACGTCATATTTGTATGATAGCGATCAGATCTGTACAGAGACTGGAGAAACATTAAACAACCTTATAATTAAGCATAGTTAGAAATTCATTCATCTTCAGAAACCACTTTATACTGGTCAGGATCGCAGTTGTTCCAGAGTCTATCCTGGGACCACTGTGCACAAGGCGGGAATACATCCTGGATGGGATGCCAGATCACTGCAGTGTACCATGCATACATAACCGTATCTATATCTATATTTGGATTTAAACCTAAAGTGAACATGGCCTAAAGGAGTTTTCTAGCTTACTTTCTTTTTTCCAGGGACATACCACTATGCTCCTGGAAACACTAGAAAACACTAGAAAAACCCAGAGGTAGACATGCCAGCACTGTCAGCATGCTTTGTGAATTCTGGCTCTGACAGCTCCTCAACCTAAGCTACATCACTCGAGTTCATAACTGGTCTTAACTGTTTTCTAAATCCTGGTCGTGCAGTAATTATTTTTGTTTGTACCAAACCGTGATATTTTCTAATGAATTTTCTGGTTCTATTTCACAAACTATAAACACAATAGTAGCATAATTTAAACCACCGCCACCCTGACCAGGCAGTTATTAAGGATGAATAAATGAAAGCCGCTCATTTATGTTAATGATCATGATCTTTTTTGTCCCGTGAGCTTCATTTATATATGAAAATAAAAAACCTGCTGCTCACCTGACTGTTTTTGCATCCCGTGGGATCCCAGTCCCGATGCTCACCTATAGACTCAACCATATGCCCCGTGAACTTTTCTTAAAAAAAAGAAAAAAAAAAAAACTCCACACAGACAGTAATCTGAGCTCAGGATCGAATCAGGGACCCTGGAGCTGCACCACTGTGCCACCAAGTGAGAAATTTTTCCATGAAAAAAAAATCTATAGCTATGATACTAGATGTATAACAGCCCATAAAAATATGTCAGATTCTCTTCTTGTACTCCGAACATAAGAAAGAAGTTTTGTGTGAATGTTTTCACTTGATTGCTTTCTAAATGGTCAAAGACACAGATTTAAATAATAAACACAAAGGCTAAAGAATGTACGGATTCAAACCTCAATCTATAACCTCTATTCACACACAGGCCATTCAGCCGTACCCTGCCTGAGGCTTCCCAATCATGGCGTTATTTCTATTCCATTCCTAGCTCTTGAATACATGAAAAGAGGTGCGAAAGGGTCTGATGGACAGGCCTGTGTGCTCCTTGGGGCAACAGCGATGGCCTGCTGTCTTTGAAGAGATTTAACAGGTGTGAGGGAGCTATTCTGCTTTACGGACCAGACGGATGTGCTCCAGTGACGCCATACTTGTAGCATCAGAGGCCTCATTAGGACCAAAGGCCTAGGAGCGGCCTAAAGACTTTTCTCTTGTTAATTACATTCACCTTGTGGCAAAGAGACTCTATGTGTGCGCTCAAAAGCCTCAAGACTTCTAAATGACAGAAGTGTCACTCCACGTCAAGTGTGAACAAGACATTACAGCCCGGGTGTGAATGTGTGTAATGCAGGCGCCTTTTTTTCCAGAATGATAGGGATTAAGCTTGATCACTTCAATCATAATGTCATTATGCCAAGCATTTAAATAATGCACACATGCGAAATCCTCATCAGCTTCAGACAAAGAGAAGGATTAAACAAATGAGAGGGAATTATTCGTTCTGCCTTAATCGAGCTCCTTGAGTTAACGTACACAAGGGCCGCATACAGAGCGGTTAACCCCAACCTTGCTTTGTCAACGATCGCCTCCTTTAGGTACACACACACGGCCATTCAGCAGGGCATGATAACCAACAATAGGAAGCTTTAGCGAAAGGTAATTGAGGAGAACAACAACTTCTGAACTTAACTCTCTCCCATTCAAGGCCCTCATTGTGTTGAAATCAATGACATGTTTGTTTTAGCACCTCGTTCTCTCTCAGCAGGCCCACGGCTTCTGTTCAGGCGCCCTCCCTCCAAAATCCTCCCAAAGAACATTGAAAGGGAATGCAAACACATTTTCAAAGAGCTTGTTTGAAGATCTTAACTCTCTCTTCCTCCTTCTTTTTTTGACTTTCCGAGAGACGCTGCACTGGTTGGACTGCCACAAATGCTTCGGGGAAAAAATCTGAGAAGTTGTGTGTCACTTATAAAAGTAAATGTTTCAAACTGTCTACATGAAGAATGCTTCACATCTTTGCGATATTAAGACGGACAGCTGACAAATGCTCTAGTAAATGTCTGTGTTTCATTCGCAGGTGAACAGTTGTTATGGAGAGAGAGAGAGGGGGAGAGGGAGAGAGAGAGAGAGAGAGAGAGAGAGGGAGGGAGAGGGAGAGAGAGAGAGAGTAGGGGCCGATATGTAGTCCAGTCCATTTCCTGTGTGACAATTTCATTATTTCAAACAAAACCCAGCTGCTAGATATAAAGCATGGTAAGTTCCATGGGCTGTTCATGGAATTAAACTGATGGCTCTCTGTGGTCTCTTTAAGATGATGTCATTTAAATACTTTTACTTTTTTGCACTTTTTTTTTCAAATGTTGACTGATCGTTGATGAAGTTAATGACATTATGAAATACTATTGCTTAGCACCCAGTAGAGGGCCTGGGTGTAACAACTAAGCTGATCTTGAGTCAGCAGGCACTGAATGTGGGTTAGCAAAGGTCTTTAACAAATCAAAAGTCTGCCAGAGAAACACTGTTAGGTCCTTGCCCAAGACCCTTAACCCCCCGTTTCCTCAGGTTCTTGAATATCGCTGACTAACATACTCGTTTGAGCTGACAAGAAGTCTATGATAACTCAAGTAACCACTTTTTACAACCACGGAGATCAGAAAAGCATCTCAGAAGGCAAAACATGTCAAACCTTGATGCAGATGTGCTACAACAGCAAAATACCACATCAGATTCCACTGCTGTCAGCCAAGACCTGGAATCTGAGGCTACAGTCGGCACAGACTCACTGAAATTGAGCAGTTGAAAACTGGAAAATGACCAAGCAATGTTTTTCCAATCTGCAAGTGTCCAGTCTCAGTAAGCCTGTGAGTTATTTTTTCATATGTTTATCTGCTCTGCTACAACGTTTTTCCAAGTACTCAGTTCGCTGAAATACTTTTCTGGACCGCCGTCCACCAGTTGCCGACCCTCGCTACAGAATAATTATGCTATCATCCAGGTGCTGGTATAAAATCTAGCATTACAAATGAACCTGATGAAATCAAAGTACTTGTTTTTGACAACCGAACTTAGCAAACCTATGGAAAACCTTAACAGAAGCAAACTAAGCTGCAAATTCTACATGTTTATGCTCGAAAAAACATGCATCATATCTGCGTATTTTACGACCAAGTATTTTGGTCATCCAACACATTCCAAACATGTCACACATGTTTAATGTGCAGTGAAAATAGCCTTTTGGTACACGGTACAAAATTAGCATCTATTGCTGCAATAGAGCACACAAGGGCCTCAATTCGACAAATTCAAGTCATCCGAGACAGAGTTGGGAGAGAAAGAAAGAGAAAGAGGCATTCTCTACGTCTGATAAAATGAATGTCTTCATATTCCAGGTGCACTGAGCTTTCTGGAGAGCCGTTTGGCTCATCATGCAGGATTACTTACAGAAACCAACAACCCATCATGCTGAGTAATTACAGCCCGAGCTGTCGGCCAAACAAATGGCTCTGACAGAACACTGAAAGGTCACGCAGTAAAATCCCAGAGAATTCATTGAGCTATTTCTCTCTCTTGTGTTCGTGTCTGGTGCGATCATTCAGGTACACCGCTGGTGAGGCAAAGTGCTCTCTTATGGCACATAGTGGGGTTAATGATACCTACATATGCAGGACAGAAAGAAAAAAAACCCACCAAGTCTACAGGATGGGGGGCCAAACATCAACAGTACCACTATATTTTAACATTTCCAAAAGTAGGTAGACGTGTCTAATTTTATTCTTACACCTCAGGTTCTCAAACTTTTTGTAGCTCTTTAACTGTAAAATAAATTCCACTGACTTCCACAGCACAGCTTGATTTCAGGAACTTTATTTAAATGTGTACAATATATTTAAATTACATTTTGTCTATTTATTAGAGCTAGACAGCTTTCTATTCCAACAGAACACATTAGGTCCAAGTTGATATTATTTCTGTTCCTACTTGTTATTAAGGTTTGGATTTAACCAATTTAATTCAAGTGACTAGTCAATTGGCTAATAACTATAAGAACTCAATAACAACTTTGATATCAGACGGCCGTGATTTCCATCTCTGTAACTAAATGGAAAAAATGCTTCCCAGACCCCAGTTTGAAAAACACTGACTTTTGACAGTATAGATGGTAAATGAACTCTTATTAAAGCTTAGCTTTGCCCTTATTGCACTGAATAAATCAAAACCTAGTTCTTTGTAAACACTGACATACACACGTCACGTGATGTCCACAGTTCCAAAATGGCAGATGTGACGCAATTCTTGTTGCTTTGGGGTGTACAATAAAGCTTGTTTTATCTTCATATTGTTAAAATAAATTTAAAACGGGGGAAACTGTGTAAAGATCATGCCTCAGAAACCTAGCTGCATGCATTTTTTTGCCCTTGGTTGAGGACAGAAAACTTCGTGGAAATGGACTGAAACGGTTAGTGTGGCAAAACAAAAATGGTGTCTTCGAAGATTCACACTGACTTGATCACGCTTATTTGAAATCTGACGTTTGGGGACTGTAGAGGGTGTTCTTTAAGACTTCTATGAAGTTTAATGTGACCAGATTTTCTTGGGCAATCCCTTAAAAATTATACTAAACTAGCACGACATGCTACACCAATGCAAATTCAACGTAGGCCTGGTCTTATATATAACATATCTTTTAATATAATTACAGTGAACTCCATTGTGTGACCTGGACCCCTTCATTGTAGTGTAATATAAAGATTTACATTCACACAAGCCCACTGCAGTTAACTCTGAGGCAGTTGGGGCTGTTGTGTGGATCACTGGTGTACTGGAGTCAGTGGGAAGCCTGGGGGTGTTTGTGGCTTCCCCCTGTGAGAGAATGCAGCAGGGGGAGGCATGTGAACCTGTGGATAATGGAGACGGGGGGGAGGTTGAGGTGAGAGAGGGGTCCTATGGCTTGGATCACACCCCCTGCTGGTAAGTGCAATATCCTGTGGGTGATCTCTGTGGGTTTGGTCAATGTCAAACAGATGTTAGGATTACAACCCCAGCTGAACTTCTGGAGAAGAGTCACTGATGGGAGGATCTGTCCTGTCTTTCCGAATCAGCCTCTAGAATTATTACCGCTCCAATGTGCCAAGCAGAGCCATTTCACAGGGTTACATAGCTGAGACGCTTTTCCAAAAACATGCACATCGTTCTTGCCTTGGGCTATGGCCTTCAGAGCGAACCCTTGGGGAAACTTCCTATTGCTTCAACACTGCTGGGCCTCTGCAATGTTTTCTTCATTTTTTTTTTATGTTACTACCTTTGATCCAGTGGCCAAATGGTGTTGTTAAGAGACACTTGTAGTTTAACAGCCTGGCCATGCTGTAAACGTCCTCTTCTGCCGCTGTTTGAGGAGTGAGGCCAGTCAAATGCCTCACCACACACTGGACTACAGTTTTAAGAGTTTGCCAACAAGTTGAGATGGGCCATTGTGCAGACATCCAGATGGCAGTTTAAGAGATGGCCAACTCTGAGACAGATAGTATAATAGTATGACTAGCAATCTCAAAACCTAATGGTCATGTGATTCTTTCTGTCTTCTTTCCTCATCATTTTATGAGATTTATGAGACCACAGTTTTGTATACTGGATTCTCCTCCATGATCCCGTTCAGAAGTCTGATGTATGAAGCTAGAACAGGCTCAAAATTTCCAGGGCAAGGCTCTGCACAAACAATTGTCTAGATCCTGCACCATAAAACCAAGTTGTTTTTTTATTTAAAAAAAAGAAGAAAAAAAAACACTTCCTTCTTTCTATATCCTGATGCTAAAATCCTCCCTGTACACTCCTGGGACCACAAATTTATTGGAGCAAAATGTCAGTATGATTTATCCAGCCACCTGCTTCAGTCTTGACCTTAACTTAAACATAGCATGCATAACTGTATCATGGGTACCCAGCTGAATTGAGTTAAAAACCACACGGCCAGACAGGACAAGATGAAGGCTCGCGAGAGCCTTGTATAGGCTACTTTATTACAGCCTAAATTTTCCAAGTGTTGGAAAAGATGAAGGATGCAAGCACAGCTGCCTGAGAGCCATCCCTATCTTTGAGATAGTGCAGACCAAGATCTCTCAGCTGGGCCCTGACCCCAAACACTGATTGTACGAGTGTGTTTGATTGCTAACAGCTAACACATGGAGCTTTTTATTCGGGGCATCTCATGTAAGCCCCGTCTTCCCATCAGGCTGTTTTAGGAGTCTGCGGCTTGGCTGCGTTTCGCTTTCTTTCGTTTTCATCTCTCTTCATATGAGGCTAATGAAGAACATGCCCTGCGAAGGCCTGCGCTGTAGCTCTGTTACTCAGACAAATAAGTTATCCAGGATTGCGCCACCACAATGAAGATTTCTCTTCAGTCGCAATAACCGAACTGCTATAGTGTAAACATGCGAATCCTGCAATGCCGTGTCCTGAATTGTTATGCATGCTCAAAGCAGCTGATCTTTGTAGTTCATTAGGGGGTTTTCAATCAAGTGTTTGTCTTAAATGTGTATAGTTTTGGAGTGAAAGTGATGATGATACATTGGCAGACCCACAGTGTGCTGCTGTCAAAAGTTCTTTAAGAGACAGTAGAGCATCACTTGGTTGCACCATCCCTCTAGGAATTAATTAAGTTGTGAATCAAAGGCCGCCAAGAGGCGCTATGGATACCCGTCACATTTCATAGTGAGGCGAGTTTCTTCTGCCCCTGGTGGCATGCAGACCTTTGATTTCGAGGCATCTCATGGTGTATGATGTCCTTTCATAAGACATTCGCTGTAATTAGATGGTGCTTGATGCTTGATTGTTTCTGCTTGATGAGGACTTCTCATGCCTCGGTTGATGTGGGTCTGACTGATCATTTTAATCTCACTGAATTAGTTTCCGAATGAACTGAATCTGAGTTTATTACGCCCCTAAAGCTGTGCTGCAGAACAAGGATGCCTAGCAATGTGAGGTGAAACTCAAACACTTGAGCCAATACCAGCAAGAGTAAAGTAGATATCGTAGAAAAAAAGAAAGAATTTGATCTGATCCTACAACAAATTGGGCTTGAAGTATGAGAGAAGTGCTTGAAGTGCAACAACGTAAAGTAGCAGGATAAAGAAGGTCATGTGATAATAACACGTGATAATAACACTAGCCACGTGGCCTAATGTTAACAACAGCAACAACAACCAGTGAGATATTAAGCAAAGCAGTTGCTTAAGTGTGAAAAGTGTGAGTTGCAATCAGCTATGTTCACATAATTCATGATAAAGTACACTTTTTTTGGGATTATCTGGGAAATTCAAATCTGTTTTTTTTTCTTATAAATAACTTTATTATATTTATTATTATATTTGCAATACAAGTGACTTTTTGTGGTAGAGAGTTTGACTTATTAAAAAAAAGCTGTGTTTTTGTATATTATATATATTATGTATATTTCCTATATGTTTTAGCTGAAGTTCAGTTTAAAAAAAAAAAGAATCATTTTAAAGCTTAGTAGTTTTTAAAGGAAAAACTACTGGATGAGTATTGATAATGGCTAATACTCAAGGTTTCAGCATTAATCTCAGAAAAGAAAAAGTGGTGTGGTGCTATCTCTATCAGTTAGCTGTCTCGAAAATGAAACAGCAAATAAATAATATATATTTAATATAATAATATTTTAATAATACTTTAATAATATATATATCTTTTTTAAATCAATAATATAAAAAGGGGGGTTTTGAGCATTTTGTCAGGATTATATAATAATATAAACATTCTAAACATGAAGCTATGAATGGATTTGCCACTGCGCTCTTCAACAAGATGCAATTTGAAGTTGCTTTGGCAAATAATTGATAAATTAATGAGTTATGTGTAAATTATTGTAATTCACTGAGCAATATGTAAGATATTTCATGTTGTAAACAACATCACATAGATTTCTAAAAAAAATTTATAATAAATTTCTAAGATTGTAAGGTAGGCAAACAGAGACAGTCACAATACTACAATATTCTATATCCTAAACAACGTTCAGTGAGCTGGTAATCATGAACTAAAATAAATATTTTTTGCGTTTGATAACGATGAATTGTTGGGCAAATCGAATTTTACAAACCAATCTCTGAGGCAATATTCTAATCTAATGCATATACAACATGATATTATCCTTCCAAGGCCACCTGAAAATCAAGAAGTTATGAATTCTACATGAGGTTAATGGATTAAACCTCATTCTAAAGAATCTAAAAAGCAAAAGCAGGAAAGAAGAAACTTCCTTTATCAAGCACTGTTCGGTTCATTAAGCAACTCTGCTCGGTTCATATAAAATACTTGCATATAAAATTGCTCCCCTAGCATTCATACTTCATTTGTAATGTACTGCCCCCCCTTTTTTCCTCTAGTGACTTAATGCAGACTTTCACAGACATACAGCATTCCAACCTAATTCGTGATGACAAAACTTTTTTGTTTTAATTGTTGTCTCTCATGAGCGCCTACGTGTCATTTCTTGTCTAAGCCTAACAAGGAATATCTCCCGAACGGCCGCATTCCTTCATGCAAAAATTCACCTTGACACATGCACGTCTTGTGGCGCCCTCGTCTTCCCTGTTATCCCGCGTCCCATATGGAGTTTATCTACGTCTCTTTGATGAGCATTCCCATGTGGTCGGGAGCTCGGGCTGCTGGAGAGGGGGAACGGTTTACTGTGCTCTTCATCAGAGCAAGTCAACGCAAGCCGGGATTCAGGAAAAAGCAAGACAGAGAGAGAGAGAGAGAGAGAGAGAGAGGGAGATGCTGGCCACAAAAATTGCCTGAGGACAAATCACCCCTGACTGGTAGAGAGATTTCTCAGAGCAGACAAGAAACAAAAATATTAGTGTTCCGCTGGTCTGGGTTTATGGAGGCAATTACACATGTTTGCCCTTTGGAGAGACTGAAATAATACTTAGCATGGGAGATAATGCCGCCTGGTAATAAAACCCTAACAACAAATAAACAAAAAAAAAAAAACTTTTCTTATTAGTAACATTATGAAAATAATGGCATTCTGACACAGAGTAAAATCAGCCAATGATCAATCTAAGCGCGTTCCTCCATGCTTCAGCCGAAGTAGATAATGAACCTAATATGGCAACGAGAAACAATGGAACCTGAGAAGTTTCTGAACCCATTTATCCAAAATCAGCCCGGTATAACATAACATAGATTTTCAGGGGTCACTGCCTCCATTGAGACACCACAATGAAGTGACTTCTCCAGGGGTCAACTCCCCTCGGATTCCTCCATATAGCCAAGAAGAAGTGACTTCATATACTCCAATGAGAAAGCCCATTGTGCTCGGTAGTCTTGGGGAAAAAAGAAAGGAAAAAAAAAGAAAGAGATGGTCCCCTGCTGACCTGGGCTCCAAGCTCAATCACACATAGAAATGTGGAGTTACTACCTAGACTGGGAAAAAGTCGACTAGTCTGAGAGGAGACAGGATGTCGGCTCAGAAAAGGTTAAGATTAAAAAGTGCTTCAGGTTTCAAACCAAATGTTTGGTTGGAATAATAAAGGAGGTTCTATCTAATGTGCCTATTAAAAATGTAATTTCAAATGGGGGAAATTAAAAGCAGCAAAAAATAAAAATAAAATAAAATAAAAAAGCAAGCCCTAAACTTTTTACCTATTTGCATATTTGCACATCTCACTTGTGTTGAGACTTGGGTTATATCATTAGGATGATATTAAGAGATTTGTAATAGAACCACAGTTCTCCTCACACAGTGTTTAGTTCATCAAAAGAAAGCACCAGAGGGAAAAGGGCTATTTGATGAAGCAGGGCTGTGTGGGGTAGGCAAAGGGCAAGATCTTCTGCCCTTTTGCCCTCACTGGTCCAAGTAAAAGAACATTTAAAACAAACCTGGCCATAGCTTCGATATGCTTGTGGTTGACAAAGATGCAAGACACTTTGAAGCAATTAAACATTTTTGAACAACAGTTGCTTTATAACCAAATGGCACCCGTGAGCTTCTCATTTAGGGTTTGCCAAGGTGGCGGTTTTTACACCAAACTGGGTCAGTGGGTGGTGTTTTTGAGCTACTTTAAAAATAGTGTGTGGCCTCCTATATCTTGTTTTAAAGAAAATAATTGAAATATAATCTAACCAATTTCCACAAGAATAAGCCATAGCAAACAAAGGGAAAGTGTAAGTGCAGACAGTACATCTATGATTACAGGGAAACCTTTCCGCATAGGTAGGCTAGGTACATCGCCACATCATGTGAGTGCTTTCAAAGTGGAGTACTGAAACTAGTGATCATTCATTCTATGCTTTTCTTCTGATATAGTCCACCATCATAATGGTCTAAATACACTAAAAAAAAACTCAGTGAATGAACTTAACTCAAATGTGTACATCAGTTCCACCTGATTGGATTGTGTTCCATTAACACAGTTTGTTTTACATCCAACATGATTTGATCATGGTTTTTTTTTCGAAGCACTGACTAAAATTGAACTCTGTGCTCCCACCTAAGCTGAGAATTGAACCCAGCTTGCTAGCATTCAGCATCACCTACACTAACACGGCACTATTCTACCACGCACGTTCTAACTCCATGAATTTATTTCTGCAGTTTCAGTTCCCGTCAGTTCAAATGTCCTCATGAGATTTCATAATGTAATTGGTTTACGTTAATACTACACGAATTGATCACACTCACTCTGCACAATTCAATCTAGAAATGAGAAACTTGTTTAAATTAAGTTTAGTATAAGCAATAAAATCATGTTTTGATAAGAAACTTAATATTTTTATGTAAACTATACATAATATGTTTTAAATCTGACTGACCACATATTCCATTTTTTTCAGTGTATGAAAGAACGTAGTGCAAAGACTGTTAGAGGGAAAGGAGGATTATGGAGTGGATAATAGTATAGTATAATACCAGCTGACGATCAAAAGCCTGTACTGCAGATGAGAAGAGATCAGAGATGCGTGCGCACCACGGTGACCTTGTTTTCCTCACGCAAAAAGACTGAGAAACACAAGAAAAATGTGTCTCCCTATTCCAGCACCTGGGAAATATATATATAAATAAATATATATATAAATAAATATATATATATTTTTTTTTGGGGGGGGGGGCTGGAAATTTTGTTTAGACCTAGTAACCCTGGTCTTATTAAATGTTTCCAAAGATGTTGAATAACTTATTCGTGTCTCAATCTAAATATTAAAAAAATATTTAAGTGTCAAAAATGAAGCATAAGGCTGACACATGCACTAAATTTTATGTGTTAGGCCAGCTAGTCTAGATCTGTTTTTCATTTTATAATCATTTAAAGCTGCCTGGAACCCAGTGCAGTTTTCCACACAAACCTAATGTGCAAAATAATAATAATAATTTAATAAAAAAAATTTTTAAAAAAGCCTATACACTATATATAAAGGCATAAAAATAGAACTGGGCCTACAACCAGCAAGGTGAATTTTTAATATATACATACACACACACACACACACACACACACACCTAAAAAATATTTAAACTGTTTGATATCATATATATATATATATATATATATATATATATATATATATATATATATATATATATAAAAACACACACACACACACATATGTATATATATATATATATATATGATATCAAACAGTTTAAATATTTTGGCCTGTAACGTTGCACCGACTGTGTACCGCACGCCCGTGCGGGAATGCGTGAAAATGGCGCCGGAGGGCTCGCGGGAGTGCGTTGAAAGGGGGCGTGGTCATCACGCGGTCCGCCGCGGTCGGTGAGCGCGAGCTCGGGCGGACTGAATGAGCTGAATGGGGTCCCGGCGCTCTTTCACATCCTTTCAAAACCTCTTCAGCCTGACTGCTGGGACTCTTCATAGCGGACAATAGCAAATGCACTAAAACTTTTTTTTTCTTCTTTTTCTTATGCTAATTCCTGTGACCGGGTCCTCACATGAAAAAAAACTCCCACTCCCACCAACTGTTTTTTCGCCTCTTCCTCCAAGATTTAAATGGGCCAATTAGAGTTTTTTCCCTGCTTTTTTGCCTTGTTCTGCCTCCTTGTCAGCTACATTTCTAAGCACACAGGCCCTTTCATTCTCTCCCAATGAATTGCAGAGTTTTTCTTCTTCTTCTTCTTCTTCTACTTCTTCTTTCTCTCTTTCTCCACACCCATACATAATGATCACACCAAAGCCACTTGTGTAGAGAGACCATAACAAACAACACATGAAACTGATTGCTGATATTTATTCTGAAACCTTCAGCATAAAGCTCCAGAAAACAGCAAAAGAAAAGCTGGTTTAGTTTGGAGAGCAAACACAGGGCCTTTCAACTAACAGCACGAGCTTTTCACAAGCCCTTGAGCTCATGATAGCTAGACTTAACAAGATTTAATTACACTATGCATATCTACTCAACATGCAAAGTCTGATCTTAATGACGTGGACCTTTCAAACTTTGCATTTGATTTAGTTTTTTTTTTTATTTTTTGCATTATTTTATGCAATGCAATTAAATATGATTGCTTTGCCTACTAGTAAATAAAATGCACGATAAAATAAAAGGAGAAATTTGAATTTCGAATGTGGAAAAAAAACAAAAACAAATAAAATGCACGCGCTCAAAAGGAGTAAGCAGTCAAAACTTTATCACAAAACTCCAGCCCTCAGTTAAGGCATGGTGTATGGTTTAAATTTTTGGGAATCCGGGCTCTAATGGCACTGGCGCCTCTCCACCTTTCCGATCAGATTTTGTCCCATATGGATCAAGTTGCAGACAAAAAGATTTTTGAAATTCCAGCGCCAAGCCAGTTGAAAGTGCAAACAAGAGTTTAAGGGCAGCTCCGATCTTATTTACTTTATCTTTATTGTAGCATGAAGCATGTAATGCACTTTAAAGACAGGTTTATTATTATTATTATTATTTTAATCAGATAGCAACAGTGTAAACAAGCATGCAAACAAATCGGGGTTTAATTCTATAGATTTATGTGATCAAAGCACTCAAAGTTTCTGTAGAAACAGAAATGCATATATGCATAGTTTTACATGCACTGTTTATATATGCACAGTTAGTTTTATTTTCTTTATATCTAGACAGTTTTATAGTTTGATGTGTAGCTCTGCGTGAGTGAATGCACGAGCTACAACTTTTCCATAGATATATATAATCGTTAGTAATATATGAGCTTACCTTTTTAGTGTTAATGTTTTTCCTGGTTCACGTGTCCAAAAGCTGAGGCTTGGCTCTTCTTCTTCACGCCAGACTTTCTCGCTGCAGAAGGTAGAAGCTTGTCCCTCGCGGCGGGACCCGAACCGCCATCCGAGCGCAGCGCAAACTTCGCCAAAACTTTGCCCAAACTCTCCGCGATCATTCAGCGCGCTTCACACGAGAGCTCGCGCGTCTTCGCGTCACTTCGGATCAGCGCAGGAACTTCTGTTTTCGCGCGACGAAGCCTTTCCGCAACCCAACCATCGCTCGCGCACAAACAGAAAGGAGCTGAAGCGCACGGAGATTTGGGACGGTGTGTGTGTGTGTGTGTGCGTGTGTGTGTGTGAAAGAGAGAGAGAGAGAGGGAGAGAGAGAGAGTGAGTGAGTGTGTGAGTGTGAGTTGATCTCTCCGGGCTGATCTGTGTTCAGTCTGATCTCCTTCTCTTCCCCTCTGGTCTCTCTCTCTCTCTCTCTCTCTCTCTCTCTCGGTAAGTTTAACCATTTGCTGTTCCAGATGGGCCGGGCTAGTGGAGCGCGCGCGAACACACACACACACACGGAGAGAGAGAGAGAGAGAGAGAGAGAGAAAGTTTGGTGTTCTGTGTTGTGTGGAAAAGAGCAAACAGCAAAAAAAAAAAAAAAAAGAAAAAGAAAAAGAAAAAAAAAATCCCACGTGTACTCATCTGTATCCAGAAGGAAACACAGTGTTAATGCATCACTAGGGCATTGGGAGTGTAAAAGTGCATACAAGTAAGACTTCTGAAAATAGTTTTATTTTATTTTTTTTTTAGCTTTCCAGATATCCAGGCCTAGACCTTTAGAGTTGAAGCCCTCAACGATTCATAGTTTGTTTGTGACCGGATTCTCCTCCATGCAGCTCTCATCCGTTTGGATTAAAAAAAAAAGAATAAGAAAAAAAGTTCCTGGTGATTTTGGCTGAAAAGCAAAAATCTTTCAGCATTTGCTTAAATCATTCAGCTTAGGCAAAAGTTGAAAAAAAAAAAAGTTGAACGTTAAATAAACTCTCACAGTGTTAACTCTTTCATTAAACTCTCACAGTGTTAAGTTAACTCTTTCATTAAACTCTCACAGTGATTCTATACAACATGGATTCATCTCGTGATGTGTCTGTATAAAGCTAAATTAACCCTTACTGTATTTATAGAAAACAGCAGGAATACAAGTTCTTTAAGAACAGCTAAACTTAACCTTATAGTTTTTCTATAGAACAGCTGGATTAAACCTGAAAGGGTTTATATAAGAACAGCTGAATTAATCCTTACAGTGTTTCTATAGAACAGCTGGATTAACCCGTAAAGTGTTTATATAAGAACAAACTGATCGACCCTTACTGTGTATACATAAGAACAGCTGAATTAATCCTTACAGTGTTTCTATAGAACAGCTGGATTAACCCGTAAAGTGTTTATATAAGAACAAACTGATTGACCCTTACTGTGTATATATAAGAACAGCTGAATTAATTCTTACAGTGTTTCTATAGAACAGCTGGATTAACCTGTAAAGTGTTTATACAAGAAGAGAAGAATTACCTTTTAATGTACCTATATAAAAACAGCTGGACTAAACTTCACAGTGTTTCTATAAGAACAACTACAATTACCCTTACAGCATTTCTAAGAACAGCCAGATAACCTGTTTTAATGGTTCTGTAAGAACAGCTGGATTAACCTTTGCAGCATTTATGTAAAACAGATAGATTGGCCCTTACAGTTTTTATATATGAACATCTGGCTTAATCCTAACAGTTTTTATATAAGCATAACCAGCATGATTAACCATTACAGTGTTTACACAAGAACAGCTGGATTAACCTTTACATTGTTTATATAAGAATAGCTGGATTAACCCTTAAAGTGTTTATGTAAGAACAGCTGGATTATCCTTTGCAGTATTTCTATAAGGGATTAACCCTTAAAGATAAACCCATTTATATACTGTAAGAACAGATGTCTCATCCTTTACTGTGTTTATAAAAGAACAGCTGGATTAACCATTACAGTATTTCCATAGAACAGCTGGATTAACCCTTACAGTGTTAAAATGAGAACAGATGGATTGACCCTTACAGTGTTTCAGCAGGACAGCAGGAATCATCCTTAAAGTGTTTATATAAGAACATCTGAATTAACTCTTATATTATTTTTAGGGCGGTTGGATGAACCATTATAATGCTTCTATAAGAACATCTGGATTAATGCTTACAATGTTTGAGAACAGCTGGACACAAATAAACACTGTTTGAGTTAATTCAGCACTGTATACACTGTATTGACGCTAAAGGAGTTTATTTTTGCTGCATAGGCTACCCAGGGATGAGTGAGTTACCAGAGGACAAGCATAAGAGATAAATTACGACTGGCATCGTTTTTATGTCTTATGTCTTTTCTGTGTATTTTGTGTCTTATGTCTTTTCTGCGTATTGTACAAACACAACAAGTGTGATGACCAGAATGGAAAATACAGACGAAACTGCTCAAACATTCACAAATCAAAAGGTTTATCCTTCATTACCAATAACAATACTGAGCCAAAATATTAATCATTCAGATGTTTCTCTCTGGAGCACCTTTAATACCATGCTGGCGATGCAAGTTCCACTTCTGACATGTTTGGCCAAAGTCAAAAATTGTACTATGTGTCTCTCTAAGTTATATGGCTTCTGTTTAATTGTAAGAATCTGCTATCGATCGAAACACAAATGTATGCTAAGGAAATTCTCCATAAATCTCTCTCAAGTTTGTAAAAAAAAAATAAAATAAAAAGAAATGTTAAAAGGTTCCTACTTTTGGTGGATTTGATTAGCTGGATTAAAAATCAAATCTATTTCTTTCAACTCTAAAAAATCCTAATTCTGCCAAGATTTTTAACATATAACAGTGTCAGGTCTCAGATGCTTTAGAAAAAAAAATAGAATGAATATTTCTACTTTTTTAAACAAAAATTTCAATCATTATAAATGGTATATAGCACTGTTACTTCTGATAATGCCTATATGAAATAGTTGATTTACAGTAAGATGTCTGAACAGCAGAATCAGATGGCACTAATGGCAGCCAGTGCCATCTAGAGGATAAAGAGTAAACTGCAGTGAAAGAACTGCCTTCCTTTCAGGGTGTCAAGACTCTACTCCTAGAGATGTGTAGTATTGTACTTCATTTAACACACCTTATTCAACCAAATCTAAACTAAACTTCTGAAGTGTGTTAGAAGTGGAAAACCCAAACCACCATAGGACTCCCTTTGTTTCAGGAATAAACTCGTGGCATTACAGGCTGTCTTCAAATGAAAACTGAAAACTCACCACTTAATAGAACACTAAATCTACAAAGCTTATTAAAAAATGTACTCTCTTCTTTAGTGTACTCATTCTTGCATTAACGCATATGTAACAGGGTTTTAGCCTTCAGTATTCTCAGAGCGTAGCCTATTTGCACTAGCATGAGGATATGTTTTCAGCAGAGATTTCAATGCACTTGTGAAAGTCGCTCTGGATAAGAGCATCTGTTAAATGGTGATGTAAATGCAAGCATAAATGTAAATGAGCCTGAAAAGTGGTTTGGGGGAAAATTAAATTCACATGCACTTTTTTTTTGCTCAGCTTCAATGTGTAAACTTTGTACCTTTGCTTGTCACTGGGTTGGTAGCCGTAATGCTACATGTACATTTAATATGTATCTTTCATTTATGGATACAGTATACCCTGTATACATATCTTATATCATTTAATAATGTAAGGTACACAGTTAGACCATACTTACCCTTTAGAGTAAAGCTTTAAAGGTACACTATATGCAACTTTTTAGGTAAAAAAAAAAAATAATAATAAAAAAAACCCTAAGGTATATGCATGAGGATGACAAGTACCAGTGACAAGGAATGGTACAGTTTAGTACCCTTTATTCTGATTATTTTTCTGACTGTAGTCAATCAGACAGTTTTACTTGAACTCATTTTTTTTTTGCTTCTTTGGTTCTACATTGATGCTGGGAGGCATAAAGTAACTAATGGTAAGAAAAAAATTCCTTAGAGCATTAAAAACTTTAACGGAACCAAGACTCAAGAAGAGGGAATCGATCCTCTTCTGGTTAACACCATACAGTATAGCAGAAATATCTAGGTTTAACATTTCATATATTAAGAGATTAGTGAAATGAGTCGAGCATACCAAGGCACAGGAATTGTGGAAATTAAGAAATGTAATTTATTTTTCATAGATGTGGAACACGGTGTTGTCATTAGGGATGATGGTATAAGGATATGGCATTATACTGTGGAAAAGTGCCTTCTGAAAACTCCAGCTTGGTCTGACTAGCTACCAATTGCCAAAACACACACAGAGTTGGTTACACTAGTAGACCATCACCATCATTGCCAGCTGGTAAGTGCTGGTAGAAAGGAAACAGTTTCTGAATTACTGCACAAAGCAATGTACAAAGTACAAAGAAAATGACACAAGAGTAAAGCAATCAAGGACTCTCAGACTTTATTCAAGTAAATAATTTACCAGCTGGCAAAGATGGTGATGGTCTACCAGTTTGACAGGCATGCTGTGTGTTTTGGCAGAATAGCTGGATTTTTCATCAAAAGGGAAATATTCCAATGTAGAGAGACAGATGCTACCACAAAAGAAATATTTTTGAGCCATGTTTCCCTTGAAGTATGCTGAAAACTTGTTTGGTTTTTAATTAAAGAGACAAAAAAATCATTAGAAAAGGTGTTTCTATATTAATTTGATAAACTACAGAAGGCAAATCTTCTTTTAAGACCTTTAAGACAAATGACCTTTTACTTTAACCTGATAGATTAGAAGCACTTCTTGCACTGCAGCTGCAGTTTTGCTTTTTCATTTCATGCCCTTTGAAAATGCAAGGCCGAAAAATTGAATATTTGGTTGTACAATTATATATGAGCTTCTGAGGTAACAAGGTGGTTATTTTTTTAAATAAAAAACAATTAATATATTGAGGAAAATCCTTTTACACAGTAAATGCACAGAGACAAGAGCTATATCTAAAGTTGATATGACACTACTAATCTGGCCCAGGGTAAGATAGCATGGATCAAAAGTTACTATAAAAATTACTGTAAAAAAGAAAAAGAAAAGAAAGAAAGACAGAAAGAAGAAAAATGACAAAATGGAACAGACGCAACTTGTGTGCTCTGCCTAATGAAACAGCTGCTGAGGTGACATGGTGGTTATTTCATAAAAAGGCATGGCCACGAATTAATGTATTGAAGCCATGAGCTATAAGATGTGGGCAGGAATTGTGTAACTTGAGTCCACGCTGTGGGAAAATCATACTAAATCATACTAAAATCATTAGTACATGCCTCCAGTCAAGCCAGCCATATTAGAAAGTGGAGTGTGCAGGAAAAAAAGGGTTTTTAAGGTAATCATCAGGTGCTCATGGATAAAAATCTCTTTTAGTTAAAATGTAGACACTAGAAAAGTTTACACATTTTGCATTAATTACTGTACGTAGCATATTCTTCCTACAGTAACATGCTCACTTTGCAGGTTTGTTCAATGACAGAAATCCATTATGTAAATATAATGTGCAAAAAAACAATGAACATCTCAGTTCTGCAGTTTACAATAATTAGGTAAAATAGATATTTTTTTTTAAATGGAAACATCTCTACTTTATTGCTTTTGAATGAAATCACTAAAAGTTATGCAAGGAAACAAATAAAATGATCAGTTGCTCAATTTTGAGGCTGATTTAAAAAAAAGTTTCAATAAGTAGACAAAATAAATAGCACAAATCTCACAAATGACAATCCATACAGTGTAAGAGGACGCCAACTCACTTTGTCGTTTTTAAGATATATGAAAGCAAACTTGAGAAAACGTAAGATATAAGAAAAAGAAAGCTGTAGGAAATTGTGACATTCCCTTTTTTAGAGGCTGATTAAAAGCTAAATTCCAATAAATAGAAAAATAAATGATATGGCAAAGGTCCTCTCATAACATGTGCTCTTTTAATATGAAATCAATTCAGTCAATTCACTGTGAGAATTGTGATCATGGCTTGAAAACATTAATTCTTGGCCCCTCCTTTAAAAAACAAACAAACAAACAAACAAAAAACAACACCATGTCAGCTCAGTGGTTCCATACTGTTAGTATATTGTGATTTTTTTCCCCATATTTTTCCGTAAGTTGCCGTATACATGTTATAGATTTTGCTGCACTCATTTCTGCTCTGCTTGTTTTAATTAAATTCACAGAATTCATACCAATAATATGGCATATAACAAGTCATATAATGTCTCATAATACATTTAAAATGTCTACACATTACAACGATCTTGTTTTTCCTACATTTAAGAATAGGAAGTGCACTGTATGCATTGCGATGGCCCCATCTAGTGGAGAAGAAGGTGCGGAAGAAGGTGTGATGTGAGTTTAATACACTTCCTTTTGGAGAAGATCTGGGATTTTTAAAACCTGTCCTTTTCCTATTAGTTCATTTGTAGTTACCTAGTAATTCATAGTAGCTGAATAAGGGAGGAAGCTCCATGCAGTGTGCTGTTACAGGACAATAATCAACTACAGGGTGGTGATGCAAAGTGGAGTTACTCTTACCACCCTAAAGTTGATATTTTCTTATAACAGGATATCCCAAAGTGTTTTAGTTCTCATATAGTACAGGAATTTGCAATCGTTTGATGTCGTGGAACGTTCTCTCTTCTTTTCTCTCTCTAGATGTTAATGAGATGTTACAGAGAAACCAAAAAGTGCAAAGCCCTATGTCCTGAAGATGGTGGAAAACTTACAAATGTTTAGTTACAGCTTTATATCTGACTATTACAAAGCACTGACATTGGAGACTCCTTCCTTAAAAGTTAAATAAACATCACCATATCAATGATTACAGATGTTTTTATCCATCCATGTGGAGCACGCTCCTGTTTAAGCTGTCACTAAAGAAAAGATAACATATTAAGATGAGTGCATTTATATCAGACTGTGATTTGTCTTGCAGCTTGCACTATTGTCAGCGATGCCGTTATAGGAAATTAATCACCTTCTGCAACAGTGCCGTGGTGTAATAAATAATATACTTTTAAAATAAATGACCAAAGATGGTTAAGGATAAGCCATACAAGAAGCACTTCACTTCAATTCACTCCATATTTAGTACAATGTTTTCAAGCAGTTAAATAAATGATTGCTATTTATATGAATTTGTGTAATCAGTGGTCACTCAGCAGTTAATGGTCTGTACTTCTAGACTGGAACCTTGTGAAAATAATTACTGGGTCCATAACTAAAAAGCCTCAACCTTGAACTGTACACAAGGTTCAATCTCGCGGCCTAAAGCGTTCTTCAGTTTGCTACTTGGTAAAGTCATTAAAGATTCTAAGTAAAAGGTTCCTCTTTAGAAAGCTGGAACCATTAAGTATCCAGTCCTTTTCATGGGATGGATTTTGCCTTAATACTGAGTTGTGTTTGAGAAAGAAAAATAGATGTCAATTGAATAAATGAAAATATTGATTTTGTTCTAAGTTCCCCAGAGACACTATTACTGTTTTATGGTTTATAACTTCTAAAACTTAATTTTCATGCCTGATCCACATACAGTATGGTACAAAGGTCTGTGTATACTACTAAGAACCAAAAAAAACAAAATCTTTGATCATAAATTATTTTGAGTACAAATTTTTTTACTTATTTGATACTTATTTTTCAAGAGCACATTATTAAAAACCAAGAGAAATAACTGCCTGAAACTGAAATATATCTGAATAGCCTCCTGTTTGTACACAATTCATTCATTTAAAGAAACTCCACATTCATTGATTCATTCATCTTCAGTAACTTTATCCTGATCAGGATTGTGGTGAATCTGGAGTCTATCCCGGGAACACTGAGCACAAGGCAGGAATACGCCCTGGGCAATTTGCAATAGCCAATCCACCTATTAGGTTGTTCTTGGTAGGTGGGAAGAAACCTGACAACCCAGAGGAAACCTACAGGAACAGGGGAAGAACTTGTTAAAACTGCACACAGACAGTAATTTGAGCTCAGGATTGAACAGCGGTGCCACCCAAGTTCCAGCTATAACAGTACCGTATGCTTTTACTTTTATTAGTGGAGAATGATGATGAAAAAAAAATTTCAGTCCAGCACATCTAGAGATGCTATACCTAACCACTTTTTTTCTGAGTCTATAATAGAATTAGATTTTTAATTTGTGTGTATGTGTGTGTGTATCTTCTGGAGCATCTGAATATTCCAGCCAGGTGTTTTAGATTAGTGACAGTTAGCTCTGCAAGACAAACCGATGTGACATCCATGTAGCATATCTGCTCTGCCATCAGCTGAACTCAGGCCCATACCCACTGGATCCGGGTTAGCAAGCTCTGGCTCTCTTTCTACAGTAACTTTATCCTCTGCACACATGCTGGGTGACCTCTGACCTGTAATATCCGCAGTATTCTCAGGACGACCTTCTGCTCCAGTGCTGCGTTCAATCAGATAGAACTCAAGACATGATGAACACCACATCTCTACTCTGACTGCGGTCACCTCTGTTTTGCTTTTCAAATGAACGCAGCAATGAGATGTGGTTAATACATTATGTCGCCACTCAGAGAGTAGCAGAGGGAGGTAATGTGTCAGCGGGGCACAGCAGGGCATGACTTCATGAGGAAAGCATGAGATGGAGGAGAGATTAATGTCCAGATCATATGAACTTGGAAAAGGTTTGCAGTGATCCATGCTGTAAAACTCAGTTCACATGAAGCATTCACACATTCACAGAACAGGTGAAGTCCGTCTGTCTGAAAGGGTTGGATGGACAAATCCAGATTATTATAAAGATGATGAAGTCAGTGGGGGTTCCTTTCCCAGTGCTTGTCATTTTGGAATGAAAAAATAAAAAAATAAAAATAATAAATAAATAAATAAATAAGTAGGATGGTTTATTTATTTATTTATTTATTTATTTATTTTTTATTTATTTAAGTAATTATAATTTTATTATTAGAAACCCATTGTTTCATATTTAAACTACACTGAGACAGGGTAACATTAACATATTTACTGTATTTCTACTACATGCATAAATGTATGCATATAATTGCAGAAGTGTAATACAAAATAAACAAGACACTATGAAACACAATATATTTTCAAAAACTATACAGATATCAGTGATATGGCCTCCAAAAGCATCAGTTTAAACCAATTTAGTAGTATGAAAATGTTTTGCAAAGACATTAACCTCAAAAAATGAGTGAAAACAGAACATCATGAAGCAGTGTTGTGTTTCTTCGTTTGGATCTGTTTTTTTTTTTTCAGGGTCAGGCTGTCTCAAATGTTCCCAAAAACGAGTGTTTTCCCACTTAAGTGCACCTGATTCAACTCAAGTGCTTATTATGAAGCACTATTAATCTTTAGCTAAGACAGCTGTGTTCAAGCAGGAAAACATGAATCTGTAGAGCACCGTGACCCGCTAGCTCTGGAGTTCAGGAACCTTGATAAAAACTGATGGAGAAATGGTGCAAGACCTTGATCCTGAATATCTTCTAGCAGAGTTTCCATTCAGCCCCAACACAGCTGTCACTAATATCCAGATGTTCCTGGAGACTTTGTGCTAGGTCAGGGGTGGGAGATTTTGGCTGGATATTGTTGGGACTCTTCCACCATTTGATAGCATTTATCATGTGAGTTAACTCCTTTCTGATTCATTAATTCAGTGGTTCTCAGTTTCGGGTCCGAGGGACTTCAACATGTGAAGTTTTCCTTTTTTCCTGCAGTAACTGCAATTTTTATTCTATTATTAAAACATTCATCAAAACCTGCATACAAAATGCTAGAACTTGTCTAATGTTCTTATTAGGAAGCCAACAAAAACCAAGATTTTTTGATATTATTAATTAACTTGAGTATGTGGCTAAGGCAAAATAGATCGGTTTTCATGCTGAACAATGTCTGTGAGCAGCAAATATACAGTAATATTCAGTTGACTGTGTAATGCAATGAAGCGTAAAGTTAGCATATATCCAAACGACACATTTTCTCAGTATCTTTGCATCTACACTGCAGAGTGTGTTGCTTTATGTATATTATGTTGGTTTTGAATATCTCATATGAATTAGATCAAATGCTTGAAGTAGGAAAATACTCACTGGTACCCAGTATCTGCACTTCTATGTTTTGCTCTTTTTAGTACAAGAAGTTTTTTTTGTGTACCAGCACTTCTCATAAGCTCTCGTTACTACATTCTACCCATTCATAGCCAGAGAATCAGCCCATCATAAGCCCATATGTTTATGTCTAATTAGCTGTAACTACCTTTCTCCTGTCCTGTCTTTTTGTTTTTGGTCCTTGTGTAATGATAGTCTAATCACTGACTCTGATAATGTTCACTTGGCTATGAAAGCACGTAGAGTAAGAAAAGAGCTAGAGGATGATAACATTATCTGATGAGATAACATGATGAGAATGACTACTAAAAGATACTCTTAAAAACCACATGAAAGTGAGGAGCAGTCACTAATAGCAATAGAACAAACTGTGGATTTTTAAATTTTTAAAAAAAATATTTGCAGCTTTGTAATATACATTTTGAATCTAGTTTTTTGAATGTCTGAATGTCTCAATTTTTCCGGTCAGTACAAGAGAGTGAAATTAAATCAGGCGTGAGTTTAGGTGCTTGGCAGTTTGAAGATCGTGAGCGGATGGACCGCTCCCTCCAGCGAGTGACGCCAGTCCTCTAGGGCGAGTTTCACTGCCAGCAATTCTCGATTTCCGATGTCATAGTTCATTTCTGCTGGGGAACGTTTCTTGGAGTAGAAGGCCATTGTGTAGAGCTTTGGTCTATCTCCAAACCTTTGGGGGAGCACCGCTCTGACTCCAGAGTCCGAGGCATCCACTTCCATGACGAAGAGCTTGGAGGGGTCTGTGTGTTTCAGGATGGGAGCGGTGGTGAAAGCAGTTTCAAGCTTCTTGAAGGCCTCATCAGCTGCTGTGTTCTAAGCCAACCACTTGGGGCCCTTCTTCAACAGGGATGTGAGGGACTAAAGCCCCTAAATAACCTTCTGTAGAAGTTCACAAAACCCAGGAATCTTTGAAGCTCTCTGACCATCATGAGAGTGGGCCATTCTGTGACTGCTACCACCTTGGCTTGGTCCATGGATGCCCTTTCAAGGCCAATGATATATCCCAGAAACAAGATCGTGGACAAATATCGTGGACAGGATCGTGGACAGATTTCTCTGCTTTCACATAGAGCTAATGGCTAGGGGATGGGACAGGACTTGCTTGATGTGCTGGATATGTGTTTCTAGGGAGGGGGAATAGATCAAGATGTTGTTAATGTATGCAATGATGAATCTCCCCAACATCTCCCTTAGCATGTCATTGATGAGGCACTGGAATACTGAGGGAGCGCAAGAGAGCCCATATGGCATGACGCAATACTCGAAGTGACCAGAGGTGGTGCTAAATGCTGTTTTCCATTCATCTCCCTCTCGGACCCGGATGAGGTTATATACGCTGCATAGGTCAAGTTTTGTAAATATCTTGGCTGACCTGAGTTATTCCAGTGCGGAGGGGACCAGCGGGAGGGAATATTGGTTCTTGAAGGTGATCTGGTTGAGCCCCTGATAATCTATGCATAGACGGTGTCCCCCTCCTTTCTTTTCCACAAAGAAGAATCCAGCGGATGCTGGGGAGGTAGAAGGATGGATGTAGCCTTGTTGCAGAGTCTCTTGAACATAATCCTCCATAGCTTGCTGTTCCATAAAGGAGAGGGGGTAAATGCGTTTATGCTGTGGCATCGTACCTGGCAGCAGTTCAATGGCGCAGTCATAGGGTCTGCGAGGGGGTAAAACACTCGCCTTCACTTTGCTGAAGATGTCTTGAAATTCATGATTCTCGGTGTGGATGCTGATGATGGATGAAGTATTGGGACTTTCCACCATGGCTGAAGCAATGATGTGTCATGGAAGTTGCAGGCAGTAATGGTAGCAGTAGGAGGACCACCTCGTAATCTCCTTGTCACTCCATGAAATTTGAGGATCGTGAAGGTACATTAAGGGGAAGCCGAGGATAACGGGTGGTGGTGATGCTTGGTGGTGACAGTCACCAGGAAGGAAATGCGTTCCTGATTGAGAGCACTAACTTGAAGTAGAAAGATTTTGGTACATAACATCACCATTCCATTTCTGATAGGTTCTCCATCAATAGCACGAATCTTGAGGGGATGTTGCAGTGGTTGTGTGGGTATGTTGAGATTCCCCTCCTTGGTTCCAGACCACAGTAGCCCAGGATAAGACTTGGTAAGACAGGTAATTGTACACTGACTGTTACTTCGCAAAGAATATAGATATATATACTGTTTCAAATATTTGTAGTTTTGTGTTTTGTACTGCAGAGCTTGAAAATTACTAGATCTCATATGAACCTGAAAGCTTCCTGAACAAATAATTAGTTGCACGTGCCACTTCTTTTTGCCACGTTACACCATATTCTCAATATTTATTAAATGTCTTAGATTCAATGTACTGTCCATACCGACAGCCTTGTGTATAGTTTTTTCTCAGATTACAGCTTGAAGGAAGCTGAGGTAAGAGCACCGCACAAGGTCAACCATGATACGCCTTCTCTGCAGAGTTACGAGAGGTTGAAGTACTCAACATTGGTAGCTTGGTGGTGCTTGGTGATTAGTAGTCCAGAACTACTGAGGAACTATTGCCCCAACTGTCGCGCTGATCTACAGGGGCCATTGTTCCCCCAGGAGGGGGTAATTATACACTGGAACTCCTGGCCACGGATGGTTATGGCAACACTGGGATTTGAACTTGTGATCTCTATACAAACACTCAGGATCCTCAAGAGTTTAGACTGAGTATCAGATCTAACATCTGACCTCAAGGCTCCTGAATGGCAAAATAATTAACTGAATGAGTGGAAAAAGGTGTGTTTGAGCATGGAAAAAAAAGAAAATATGTGGATTCTCCATGACTGGGAACTACTGTTGTATATGAGCTCATGGTACACCAGGTTAGATCTTTACTAGATTAGCAAATCTGTGTCTCAGATGAATCTTTCTCACCTACTGGCTTTGTTTTTGGCCTCCTAAGCTCCTAAACACATTCATTCATCAAACAGCTCTTGATCTTTGGGGCCTCAATACTTTTTTCTAGTAATGTACATATTTATTTAATAGGTAATTATCAAAATCTTCATGAACCGAATAACAGCAAAAGATACAAGGCCTGTGTCCCAGACATGTGAACGTGTTTCTGTTGTTCCTAGACTTCTACAGTAACATCTAATAGATCGCAGTGTCTATATTGTACCCAGTGTTGGAAAGACAATCATGTTCACTAGTGAAAATTTTGGTGCTTCTCCAGAGATGTTTGAGTTAGCTGTAAGTTACTACTTCTAAGCTTTAGCATTTAGCATTTCAACATTGAATCCAGGAAAACCTGCATTTAACAATTCTAAATCGTTTTTTGTGTGGTTTCATTGCTAAAAATGGATGCGGTTTGCTCTTAACTGAGTAACGTTGAGGGTTTTTTATTTAGCATAGAATTAGCAAATACACAAACTAGCATCCATGCTAAATGCATGTGGACATTATGGGCATTGTAATGATTTACTTAAATTAATAATTTTCTTTGGATCTATAATTTGGGCAACACGGTTGTCAATATCATAATATCCTTGCAAATAAAGAAAAATGAATACCAGAACTTACTTTTCTTCTTCCCATGATCTTCAAGACATTTGGATGATGCTGTTGGACATGTGACTTGTGGAATATTTCAGATGTTTTTCATAACCTATAAAGGACGACTTGTGGAAAACGATGTTTCATGGATGAAATGTTAATGCAAAAATACTATGCTTTCGAAAGTATTTTAATGATTATATTTCAAGTTAAAGTGTAGTTATAGTGAGCAGTAGATTTATTACTGATCAATTATTTATCTGAAAAATGCACACAGGATGTTTTGAAAGTCACTTTTCCTGTGTTTCAAAAGTCGGTTACCTTTATTTTATTTGTAAATGTAATATCATCTGGACACAAATGACAACCTAATCATGGAATCACCTAAAACCTCCCTTACCTGCCAGTTTTGTTTCTAGCCTCCTCTCTCGAGGTAGTGTGCACCTCTTTATAACTTATAAACTGAGTTTAAGCGTGGACTTGTGCAGCAGCTTCAACAAAAAAGGCTCCAAAGAACAACCAAGGAGTTATCAAACCACCTGATGGGTTTGTGTGTTCTCTCAGATGGAAAAGCTTTACAGGAGAAGAAGGTGTAGCTTCAGGGCACGGATAAGGTGAGGAACTTGCATGGTGTTTTTACAGGCACTGTATGAGGTGCTTACTCACAGCTGTGGGGTTTCCGAAAGCGATGAGCTAAGGAGAAACGAGTTAGGAGTGGTGAGAAGGTAATAAAGATGAATCCAAGACTTTTGGGTGGCGTTGGGTGGAAGTGGTGCAGTAAAGGGCAGCAGGAGATCTTCCGCCCTGATTATTGTTGGCTAAGAGAAGACTCAACAGGAGGAATTTTAACCCCCATGACTTCATTAAAGAGCGCTATTGTCCCACAGCCCTCCCCACTCCACCCTGAAGCTGTGCACCATGAAAATGAAAATTTTGGACCATGGGACTGACACAAATGCCCTAAAATGGGAGAAGCTGAAAAAAGTTGAATAAAAAGATCTAGTAGGCTATACATTTCCGATTTATATCCTATTTTTCTTTATAAGAACAGCACGGTGGAATTCTCTATTCTGAATTTATTTTTCAGTAACAGCAGCTCTGAAAATAGTGCCGGCAGTAATTCAACTCACAGGTTTATATTAATGTACTCATTCTGAAATGTCATCGTTTCTATAGTAACAGCTAATTCATAGGGACTTGTATGGCAGACGTTCCTTATAACGTAAGCCTAATGATAAACCGATTAGAAAATGTGTTGTTTAACAAAGAAAAATGTATAATCATCAAAATGGTGAAGTTTTCTGTTAAAAGATGTTTATTTAACATTTATGGAAGGAGTCTGCACTTTGTAACTCTTTGTCAGTAGGTTTTCCACCATAGGAAAGTCTTCAGAACAGAAGACTTGGTTTCTCAGTAATATGAAAAGTTGCTTTTTTTTTTGTATTACTAAATCCAAGAGAGACAGGACAAACAGAGGCAGGTGAGGGAACGACTATTCATAGCTGTTATAATGTAAGTGATAACGAGAACGAACTTGTTTCACAGATGTTCCGCAACATTAAATGTAACTAGAAATTGATAAAATGTATGATCAATTTAGTTTGCAAGTTACTGTGGTATAAGAAATATAAAAACACTTCAGGATTTGCTGTTATAGGAAAATAATCAAGCAGTGAGATGTTTCCTTTATTTTCCTCAAATGAACTGGAATATATTGTTTGTCCTCCAGGTGGCATCGCATTAACATAAAAAAAAAAAAAAAAAAAATCCAAAAACTACATGCTGTTGAAATTCTTAAGTTGCCAAGATCAACTGAGGGTGACAAAAAAAAAAAAAAAACAGGTTTAATATAAGTCACTTTTCAGGGTTTATGGTGGAAATGGTGCTTAGCCTAAAACCTGATTTGTTTAACCTGTGGTTTTTAAAGTGGCTTTTCTTAAAGAAAAAAAAAAAAAAAAAAAACGGATGCAGAAACACTCTCAACTATCTATTTTTGACATTACTGATGACTGCAAATTAGTCCTTTGGTCCTTTTTCCTTTTTAATTTGAAGGGTACCTACATTGTGCCTTCATAGCACATTCATTAGCATACATGTAACACATTCACATTCATAAGCATAAATATTTTAAAGAAATACTGAAGGATTTATGTCAGGTTTACATCAAAACCCATGAAATGACAAACATTTTTATGAGATATATATAGTTTGATGCGATATTTTTATTAGAACGAGAGAAGAACCTTAAAGTACTATTATCGGTCTCTGTTTGAGACTGGTTGTGTCTGTAAATACTTTTTTAAACCATAAATTGGAAGTTATTATTTTGTCTTTACTAAAAGCACATTCATGAGATTGTGAGAAATCTTCCAAAATCATTATCCAGAAACCTGTAATGTTACCTTTTGGGAGTGTGTTTACTGTACAGGAATTGAATGAAGTGCTGTTTTGCATTCAAAACTATATGAAGCACCATTCCAGTACACATGCTCTTATTTACAAAGCCTGTGTGCTAATCAAATTAATGATTTTGATCAAATGCCCTCAAACTAAAATCAAATTGGCATATATGATGGCTATGAAGCATGGTGTATACCTTCTACTTTCTCAGTGTCATCAATGTGCTGTTATAACAGATTTGTGCAATGTTTAAAATATGCTATAAAGTGTTTGAATAATTGTTCATAGTTTGGCTATGTGAGATAAATAGTGTGTGTAGAACTTCTCACTGACTTTAACTCTCAGGTTTAGCTGTAGCTGTTTGTGCTCACAATCTCACACTTCTTTCACTCAAGTGGATTTGGTTAAAAATGTCTGTCAAATGAGTAAACTTAAATTCAATAAATCCAAAATTCGCAGACTCCTTGTAGTCAATTGTTCTTTTTTATTATATTGATTTTGAAAAAAAAAAAAAAAAGCAAAGCTATGACTGTATTAGGTAATTTGAACTAACTCAGTATTTAGGCATTTGGGATTCTCTTTCTGGAACCCTGCAAAAAATAAAAAAATAAAATAAAATAATAATTGAGTTAGATGGGTAATATTAACTAGTATGCAATATATGTAATATACTATTTTTTTGTTATAGTTTTTTTATACTGTTTTTGTTTGTGGTGTTTTTTTTTTTTTTTTTTTTTTTTAACATTCAAATTAAACCTCCAGTTTCCTCCCTAGCATTTGTTAACACACACTTGGGGAAAAAAAGGTCTCACAAAAGAGGCTTAAGAGAAAGCCTTCTGGTCCATTTTACTAGAGCGGTAAGTAACAAATAAGGGTCATTGTCATGGGACGTTAAACCTGGTTTATTTTAATGGCAACTTCAGAGCGCTCACACTGCAAGGTCAGTCAGAGCTCAAACGACCGCCGGACCTTTAGCATGTGACCGAGAAATGCAGGAGTGTGTTGTGGAGTAGAGGTGCTTTTAAAACTAGACCTTGGCCTTGGTTATAAAGGACAAATATTTGAAATGTGATATTGTTAAAAAACATGCATATTTTAATCAATGGTCTGAACAAAGACTAATTATTTTAAACATGGATTCTATCCATAAACAAATATATTTATATAAAAAATCCTTAGAAATAATTTTCATTTAATTTTTTTTCTATCATTTTTCCCTCCTTTTTCTCTCTCCCTTTCAGAGGAGTGGCCTTCATAGTCCAAAAAATGTAACAGTAAGTCCTTATTGTCCTCCGAAGACTGGTGGTGGCATGTTTAAATAAAAAAAAAAAAAAAAAGAAAAGAAGCGCAAAACAAAATAATCTTGACACAAAAGCTGATTATTCAGTACAGGACTACATGCTGGTGGGTTTATAGTACTCAAATGTTGGGGAAAATGACCAGTAGGGGACACTAGAGGGTCTCATTTAGGCTCATTCACAGAGTAATGCTTGGAAAGACTTTGAACTTGAGTGTCCAAGTAATGAGAATGTGTTTGTTTGAGCCAAAATCTCTTTTCCCATGTATGTAGAATTACACATTACTATTTTCTCTAAATGAAAATCCTTGGATTGTGTTGGATTTGTGGCTGGAGGGGGTCCAGCACAAACCAAAGTTAAATGAAACTCATTCCTTCGAGGGAAGGAAAATAATTATTGACTGTTGTTTTAATTATTGAGACAGACACAGTCATAAAAAGTCATAAAGACAGAAAAAGAATGGAAGAGAAGAGGACAGACCAAATTATGGTGTTGAATTGAAAAGACATCTAGTATCCTATGCTCCTTTTCTCCAATATATGATTGCCAAGTTGAGTTACATCATTTAATTTATATACACAAATGAACTGGAATGAAACAGTAAGTTTTAAGGACCATGTGCAACAGTGAGACAATTCCCTGAGCTGACACAACATTAGTTACTAGCATAGCCGTAACTAGCTATGAAGACACCAAGGACCTCTGGAACTCTGGATTGTTTTTTTTTTAACCTAACATGTGTCAAATTCAATATGGAAACAGTGACATCCTGATAATGTAATGACAAATATAGTCTACATTGCAGAAAAATGTACATCAGCAGTGATGATCATTTCTCTACTTACCTCACAGCAGCTCAGGACACTTTATGTTTCCTCACAGAGTTAATCACCTATTATTTTTTATCTCCCGAGATACTACACTACCGGACTTTAACTTCAATGCACATACAGTATTATAAGCTAACATTATAGTATTATAAGCTATTGTGTAATGCTACTCATTAATAGCATATTATGAGCATGATGAAGTCTTTCATATAGATGGCATGGTAACGTAACGTACCTCAGAAATCAGCATGTACCTCAATAAAACTCAACATTCTAACTTGAGTCAGAGCAGTTTATGGAAGAAAAGAAGAATAACATAACATGGTTGTCCTTCTTTCACATAGTGGCTTAGTGGTTAGCATATTACCTCGCACCTGCAGGGTTGGGTGTTCAATTCCCACCTCTTCCCTGTGCGTGCAGAGTTTGCATATTCTCCCCGTGCTTCAGGGGTTTCCTCTGGGTTCTCCGGTTTCCTCCCCTAGTCCAAAGACATGCGTTGTAGTTTGATTGGCATTTCTAAATTGTTCGTAGTGTGTGAATGGGTGTGTGTGAATGTTTGTGTGTGTGTGTGTGAGATTGTGCCCTGCGATGGGTTGCCACCCCGTCCAGGGTGTCCCCCACCTTGTGCCCCGAGTCCCCTGGGATAGTCTCCAGGCTCCCTGCAACCCTGTGTAGGATAAGTGGTACAGAAAATGGATGGATAGATGGTAGTACCAGTGGTAAAAGCCGAAGTAGTGATCAAGAAAATTACTCAAGAAAGAGTGAATAAGTCATCTGGTGAAAACACTACTTAAGTAATTACTTTATAAATAAGTTTTCCATGTGTCTACATTTGAGGCAACTAATCAAAAAATGTTCCAAAGGAATGCATTTTTGAACAATTTTGAACAATAACTAACCAAGTGAGCTATGCTGATGTAAACACCACCTCCATTATAGAGTATATAAACAAGTTAGCTGGCTAGCTAACTTAGCCAAATGCTGGTGGGGTTTCAGTAGCTTGCTAGGTTTTAGTGCCATAGTTAGCTATCTAGCAAACGTTATCCTGAGTGTTACCTATAAAACACTGAAGTGATCTTAAGTTTAATACAGAGCTTTCATACTGTAAGATCTGGCTCACTAGTCTAGCTCACTCAGCTAGCTAATGGCTTACCTGTACGTGGTTTTGCAGGTTGGATGATAAGCCGTGAAATGCAGATCTCCACAGGTTTTTAGCTTGCATCTCCTTTGAAGCATTTAAAACGGAGGATACCTAATAAATTCGACCAGGGAGACCCTTCTGTCTCTACTATCTAGACATTGCTGTTACTGACTTTTTAGCAGGAAACTGCTTTATTTTGGCTGGGTCTCGAAATTGAATTATTTAATATTTGCACATACTGTTTTTTAACCGGCTTTCAGGATTAAATATATTAAAACATTTTTTTTAGCAAAACTGACTATTTTATTTTAAGAAAATTCTAGTAAAAGTACTTTGATTTAATTATACTCAAAAAAAGTGCCATTATAGTGAACCATATACTCAAACTGTAGCAGGCATACATGCAGCTTATTATTTTCCACCCCTGTGTAGTACACATTTGGCACTGCGATACATGACAGTATCTATGACACATTTCTGCAACGTAGACCTCAATCAGATTTTGATCTGGTTATAGCCCTGGTTACTAGCTTAGGCGAATACATGAGTAGAGAGCAACAAGTGTAAGGCAAGAGCAATGTTTAAAAATCAGTATCAGTAGAAATACAGCACAACTTATACACAGGACAGTGTAAGTAACTACTGCATAATACACTCTAATTAGTGTCAGGATAAACTGGATAGCATAACTGCAAAACCAAGCAAAGTGTTTGTAACATGACATTGTTTTACTCTCCTTCCCAGTCATGAAAGCACAAAGGTCTCCACTGGAAAAACCAAATCTAATCTGCACTCCTTTAAATAGGCAGCATTGTTGTCCTCCAGAGAGTGCACTGTTTTTGAAACCTCTATGACTAAACAAATTGGAGCCTGACCTCTTGTTCTGGTGTACTTACTTGTGACAGGTGTATAAATTACTGCACAGCCTCCCTGGCCATTACGCATCCAGCACTCTGGGCCTCTTTGTGAAGTGTTCCTAGACATGAAGGGCCATGACCTTTGACTCCTGCCTCTCATATTCGCCCCCTCAACATACCCCCAACCTCTGCCCACCAGGCTATGGCCTCCACCCAGCTAAATGTCTGATTTATTTGTGCAGCACTCGCTGCGGCACTGGCTCTTTGACCCCCTGTATTGTGTGGCGATAAAGGTGTAGAGAGAGAGTGAGAGGGGACAGCCCTAGCTCTAGGACATGCCTAGCGCCTAGAAAAAGAGAGCAGGGAGAGGACATGTACCTTGTTTCACACACACAAGATTTAGACTTTGGAGTGATTTTAAGCTGAGTAAAAAAATCCAAGCCTGTGGTTTCTTTGCTAGAGCTGCATGTGTTCTCTTAACAGTTCATCAGGAGGCTCATTTTTAAAATGCTGCCACTCTTTAAGTTTGCTAGTCTGCCACTACAGGTGGGATTTAACTACCATGTATATTACTTTCCCACTAGCTGAGTTTATGTGGCGTTTATGAATTGGACCATGTGGTGAGGGCAGGAAGGCAGGAAGCAACATAACCTCATGTTTCATCACTGATGTGTGGCAAAGAGTGGGTGTTCTTAGTTCTCAGTGTTAATTAGCATTTTTGGTGCAGAACATCTATCTATCTATCTATTGTAAATTGTAGAGTTCTACATAGAATTATAAAAATAATGGTTCCCCATAGAGACAATTTAAACCATATAAGTGTTCTACTTTTTTACCTTTCTTTCTAATACTATAATTTTTATTACTTATACCCATGATTCTCAAAGTAGTGTTCATGAAGCATAGCCAGGGTTCTGTGTTTTTTTGTTTTTTTTTTGCAATGGTGAAAACAACAACTTACTATTATCAAAGTTATTATAACTATGAAAAATGTCAACTCGACAAAAAAAGAGTCTCTTTGGGTGGAAAGTTCAGAAAAAAAAAACTCTTGTACTTTTTTTTTGAAATAGATTGTTTGTAATCTGTGATTGAAGTTAAACGGGTCCCTGAATGTAAAACATTTGAAAACTTCTGACATGTAGAGCCATTGGACTTTTCATCAGCTACATTCATAAATCTAGCATCTTTGGTTTGACCCTTTGGAGGAGCTATACAACTATATTATACTATACTGGCACTAGTATGGTCATGTGTGTGGCAGTGATTATTTGTAAAAGAGATAATTTTATAAATAATGATAATTAGTAAACTAAACAGTAAACCTGGTGTATATTCACTGATAAAATCACTAATACTAAAGCATTGTTGAACAGAAAACTTAATTACTAACACCAAATGAATACTGTGATTAAATTTGAATGACACTTTCATTTCACCTACAGCTTCAGAATGAAAGTCATAAAACTTTGTGTACCATTCTGTTTTTTTTCCACCCACCAAATAGCTGTATCATTCTTACATAAAGCTTACATACATCTCTTTGTTGTTGCTTGTTCATCTTTCATTCTACTTCTTTTTTTTATCTAATGCTCTCATATTTCTGTTCCTCCTAACACTCAATGGATTGCCAAGAGATCTTCCTTCCTTTTTATCATCTGAAAGGACGTATGACATATGGGTGTGGTGGGACATGATGTGCTTCCACTGTCTATCTGTCAAGTTATCAAGAAATGTCCCATACGTAGGCACTCACAGCTCCATCTCCTCTCAGCTGCTGATATTTCAGTTGCTCTTTGTTGACTTGGCACCATTTGTAACTGGCTAAGATCAATGGCAGTGGGTCTCTTTTGTGCGAGCTGTGAAACTGCTGGCAGAGGAACATGAGAAGCGAGGGAGGTGAGGAGAAAGAAAGGTGAGAGCGCGGGGACGTCCCGTTATGCCACTCCCCCTTTTGTCCTACCTCATCTCACGCTCCGGACGAGCAGACCTCCGAGACTGCCACTTGAAAAAATACCGCCTTTCCTAATCAACACTCATCTCAGTAACCTCTGCCTCACCTCTCTTCCACAAACTGTGTTTCACACCTCTTCCATTATAACTGGGCTACGCAGTGGGACTACACCATTTGCCCTACCTGTAGTGAACTGTCTAGGGGATGGAGGACCTTCAAACCGAGTGTCCCCAGTGTCCTTCACACCTGCGTATCAGTTCTTCATTGTATCCCACGTACTCCTGAAATACGTAGTCCCACCTTAGATTAACCAGCCTCATGAGGATACAGACAACTTCAGATTGATTGGCAGCCTTCATGAAACTGAGCAAAAATTTAGGATAAATAATGTTAAAACTAGTGCAATTTTAAACTTGGACATCCAGGATGCTGAATAGTTTTGTTTCAAGCATTAAAAAGTTTTAAGTAGTGAATATTTCTTTTTTGCAGTATATTAGTCTTGGTTTATGTGGTTCCAAGAACCTTGGATGTCTGCCAGGGGTGGTGAGAAACACCTGGATACCTCCTGCGCATGCATGCCAAGACCTTCCACAAAGTCATACAGTGTCTTAATAAATCCAACCTAGAACCTTCCCGCTGAGCTGAGCTGGACC
Organism: Pangasianodon hypophthalmus; assembly: GCF_027358585.1. NCBI lineage: Eukaryota > Metazoa > Chordata > Actinopteri > Siluriformes > Pangasiidae > Pangasianodon > Pangasianodon hypophthalmus. Next base: position 3,511,086 of record NC_069720.1, read on the forward strand.
AGTTCTGAATGACAAAGGACCCTGGTGGTTAACTGGGGTTCTTATAAATTCACAGTCACATAAGTAACTAGCATTCTATTTCAACTGTCCAAATCTCCAGAGGTGATGAGAAACAACTCGACAATGTATGCAAACAATGTCATAAGGAGCAGGACTACCCTGAAAGGTGCTCAGACATGACCTCCACACACACACACACACCATGGGGAAGGACAATTCTAACCTTGTAGAACCCAAGGGAAGGTGCAAGGTGATGTCCAGTTGGCAGCAGCAGCACAGACTTCCACCTCTAAATATTGAGGTCCCTCATAGAGTGGCACATGACAGTACATTTACGGCATTTTGGCAGACACCTTTACCCAGAGCAACTTAGATTTATCTCTTTTATACAACTGAGCAGTTGAGGGTTAAGAGATCTTCCTTCCTTTTTATCATCTGAAAGGACATATGACATATGTTCCACATGTAGGCACTCACAGCTCCATCTCCTCTCAGCTGCTGATATTTCAGTTGCTCTTTGTTGACATGGAACCATTTGTAACTGGCTAAGTTCACTGGCAGGGCCAGCTCAAGGGCCCAGCAGTGGCAGCTTGGTGGAGCTGTTGTTTGAACTCATGACCTTCCTATCAGTAGGTCAACGTCTTAACCACTGAGCTACCACTGCCCTTGTATGGGACAGTATGGACCAGTATAGATTATGAACCAGTAGAGATTATAGACCATGGTAATAACATCCACCTCTTAGTGGTCAGACTCCGTTTAGACAGGGGAGCCCCCTGTGTCTTTCTTCTGTGTCACATGAACAGTGGGTTTGAGGATCAGATGGCTGCGGTCTAGCCAAAATAATACAGTAGTGTACCGCATACCAGGTACAGCAAGGCTCTATCGGCTCACCTTCACTGAAGGCTTCAGTGTCAATTTACTGATTCAAAAGTTCCAAGATTCAACCATAAGGTCACCCCAGAGTCATCTAGTCATGAATACATGCAAAGCGAGCTTTTGACCAGAGCATGTAACTCTTTTAGTGAAGAAATCACTACAAACAAGGCAGTTTCCAGAGATACCCATTTCCAGACAGCAGTCTGCATAAGTGCATAAGGGGGGTCCTTAAGGACACAAGGGTCCCTGCTGGGCTCTCGGGGATTGTAGTTGATGGCAGCACATTGCTCATTTTAGAAAAGCAAAAATAAGCATCTGATACCCCAGAAAGATTTCATCCATGGTGCTGTGGTATACTGCAAAGGGTGCCACATACATCTTTAGAGTAGATGTGGACTTGCCATTGTCCAGCAGTCTCTGAAGGACGGTAAGGATCTTGGAAATTGGACAAAGCACTGGGAACGGCCAATGAGATGAACACCATCTGAAGAACATCTTGCGACTAATGGCATACAAGGCTCTTTTATTCAGTAGTGTTTCCTGGACTGCTAGGTTGTAGTCATCAGTCTGCAATTCAGTCAGTGGGACCAGATTTATAGACACAGGTGACCTGCATGACAGCAGATCTGCTTGTGGAGGAAGCTGCCAGGGTGTTCTGTCCACTAGAGAGAGCAGACTGCCAGCCATCTGGGGGCCACAAGCAGGACTCTGTGGCATAGTGGCTGAATTCTGTACCATGTGGGAAGAATATGTTGAAAAGAACAAAAGACATAGTATATATATATTATGTCTTATATATATATATATATATATATATATATATATATATATACATGTAGTAAGGTCATTCCTGGGCAAGTTCATCCTGTTCCTGGGGGCCGTCAGTTGTGATGATTTAGCAATGGCAAAGAGTTCCAAACCTCTCCCAGATCTTGGCTACCAATTCTGGGAGCAGATACCACTCTCCTGAATGTACAGACCATCTCCACAGTGCAGCCATTGCACCATTGTACAGACTCAGGTGCTCTTAGTAAGGCTGGTTATGGATGGCCCCACTTGAGGAGTTTCTGTGCAAGGCAGAGAGAGGTGCTCAACCTTGTTCCACTGTAATCTTCGATGTAACTGACCATCACAACATTGTCTAAGCAGACCAGCACGTTTGGTTTGAAATTGAGGGCCAGATGGGCCACCTTCAATTGCAGCTCACTGATGCGTTATGACCTTCCATCGAGGGGCTACATGCCTCTGTGGCACCACTCCACTCCCCAGCCACTAAGAGAGGTGTCCATGGTATTTATCTCTCTCAGATCTTTTCACTGATAACTATTTACATCTGTGGCATTTGGAGTCCAGCTTCCCCATGACTAAATCGTCTGAAGATATTGTGGTACTGGTGGGCTGGAGGAAAATTTTAGAAAGGACTTAGCACTGACAAATATCTTCAGTGTTACACCTTAGAGAAAAGAGGTGAAACTGAATCCAGAGCACAGGTACTTCACTGCTCTCTTCTGTACTTCCCATGCTTAAAAACTTTTGGAAGTGTGACAAATGCATACACATGCTCAACTGTCCGCAGTTCTGCAGTGCTGTCCTGCTCTCATTGTGTTTTGTTTGTCAAACAAAGAGAAAGAGAGATTTCATCCGGTCTGGGCAGCTTTGTATGTTTTCTCCAGACATTCAGACTTCACACAGAACCAGATGAACAAGCGATTTCCTGTCCAGTCCAGCAGAAAACTCAACCACCTGTTCAGTATAAATGATATCTGACGAAGGCCAAGTGGCTTGTTTTGCACCAAACGCTGACGCTCTGGTTGCTTTTTATCCCCCATGAACACATTGCCAGAACAGCAAGAGCGCGATCAGAGGAAATGAGACTCCTGTAGGCTTTGGAAAAAGGAGCACAGCAAGAGGCTTGAATGTCTGACATTTCCTCACAGATAGGACATGGTGGAGATGCCTCATGTCTGGATGTTGATGAGAGGGAGAGAAAATGTGACAAAGAAAAATTTGCATAATATTTACATAATAAAAGCTGGATAAGTAGCCTTGTTTGATTTCTAATATTTGATTGTGTGGATGCTAATATTTGATTGTGTGGATGCAAACCAGATTTTCAAATAGGATCCATTTAATCCCACTGGTCACAATTGTGACTGAAATTGTTTTGCGTTTTTAAAATTACTAAATATATATTTATATGGTTTTTTTTATAATGGAATATGTAGGATGTATATATATATATATATATATATATATATATATATATATATATATATATATATATATATATATGTTGTCTTGATTTCACATGTATATGTATGTGTGTAATGTAATTGGTCACATGCAAGCTATGTACATTAATTATATATGCACCTCATGTTATAATACAGAATGAATTAGTATGTATTGTATTGTGCAAATAATGTTTATTATTGGTGTATTATTGATATTTTAAAAATGGACCCATAATAAAAGCTGACACATAAACATTGGTAATAATTTTGAGCCATGGGCTAACACAATGGCTCATATTGAACAGAATTGATTATTTTAAATTTAAATTAAAATATGGGTTTAAACATTGATGAACATCTGGTTCTAATCGATCAGCGGATGCAACTTTTGACTCTAATGGTGAACAAAAAATCTCATATTTTCATCAAATTTTCCAAAATATTTTTGAGACCCTACCTAGGCAACCATTGTTATAGATTAATGGAAATATTTTAGTGACAAACGTAAATTCTGCCAGGTCAGAATAGTTTTGCCAGCTGAATGCTGGTTTTGGAATGGCCATAGCTTGGAGAAAAGCATTTGACCTCAAAAATAAGGGTTTGTTTGCAGAAAATAACAGAAAATAATAATTTACACCAAATGTGCTTAGCGCAAATCAAAAGTCATAAAATGTAGCAAAAGCCAGACGGATGCTGTTGAAGGGCTGTTGCTCATCCTGCGTGCGAATATGAGTGTGTGCGCGAGTGTGTATGAATGAAACTTGTGTCCGAGGTCAGCAGGTTTCCTTTTGTCCTCCCCCGCAATCTCTCAACTTGGAACTTGAGTGTTGAACCAGACCCTCTCCTCCCTCCCTCATGCTGCTTTGAAGTCACACCGCAGATGCTGCAATCTTCTTTCTTTCTCTCTCTTTCTCTCTCACTCAGACAGATGCGTCTGATGACAAGAGACACTGCTCCGTTTTCACATGAAATGGCATAAAAAACCTGTGTCACACAAATCCTGTTCCCTTTTCCACCGCTATGACATTGCGGTTGAGCACAATACATTTTCTTTGTGCTGTGTTATACTAATGCACTTGTGGTAGGATCTGTCAGCTTTGTTTGTATTGAGGCCTTGTAAGAAAGCCCATTGACATTCTTCATTCCTCAGGCCGGAGGGGCACCTTTAAAGGTCACATTTGAGTATAATAGCCAGGGCTATGGTTTGACGCTGAAGGGGCCAGTCATTTATCTTCCTGATAACAGTCCAGAAGTAGGTAAATCACAATGTTTCTACCAGAGCTGCAAAAAGTACCAAGAAACTGTACTTAAGGAGTGTGTACTGTGTCAAAATCTTACCCAGTTCAAAGTGGCAAAAATGTACTTAAGTGAGACAAAAAAGTATCTACATTTAAACATAATCATACAAGTGTTCAAGAGTATAATCAAGAGAATAAATGCTTTTAAGTGATGAAAAGAGCTGATCACATGTTCATCGTGCCTGACTCTGCATGACTTGCTAGTTCGCTAAGCAATCAGTCATAGGGAAAATATCATGCTAAATAAAAAAAATAAATAAATAATACTAATGCTCACTGGTTAGCTAATGATCAGCTAATGGAATGAATGCTAAGTCATTAGCAACAAAAACAAAACTTAACTAGCTAGCTAATTTAGCAAGCTAATTTACAAAACTTCACTAGATAGCTAAATTACGAAACCTAACTAGCTAATTTACCAAACTTAAAGTTAAATTAACAGATTTCGTGGTGAATTTTAAAGGCAAATATTTCATTTTTACCCAAGAGGCAAAGGAGACATCTTACACTATATGACTCGTCAACTTCAGCAAAAGACAACATCTTACTAAAAAGAAAGAAAGTAGAAAAGAAAAGAAAAAATAAAAATCATATGGCATTTGAGATTTGTAAACAGTACTTTGAAGGTCAAAATGAAAATGTTAGAAGTAAAACTTATGTTTTTAATCTTGGAAATATGCTTGAGTAGGACTATTCAGTTCCAATAAATTTTCCAAATTTTGCAAAATTGTACATACAGTGACAAAGTACAATTACTCAAATATTTTCCATCCCTGGCTTCTACTGTCGCATTTGATTTCAAAAAAGGAAATATCTCATTCCCAAAATATGGAATATTGCATCATATCTTTTCTGTTACACTGAGAGGTTTGAGTGGTTTTGATTAGGAGAATGATTAACATTTTTCAGATTTGAGTCACACACATTTTCAAAAGCGCAAGAGCAAATAAATGCTGGTATCTTTAGACTGCTAGAAGCTAAACTGCTTTCTTTCTTATTTTTGGTTATTTTTTCTTGTTTTTTCCAGTGTCACAATCCATGGCAAGGCCATTCTCAAGTCCATGTCCAAGTATACAATGGAGCTGAGAGGGTGTGTGGGAGTTTGTGTTGGTTTAAGGGGGTTGATAGTGCACCGTGTGTAACTGGAGAGCGATGACCTTGGACACGCAGCCGCATGTGAGGGGAATCGAGGCCTAAAACAGTGGCCTCTCTCTCATGCAAACACACATGCACAGACTATGCACACATACCACTGGAGGTTATCAGGACATCTCTGGCGCTTCTCTTGACCACTCCAGCGCTGCTTGACCTCTCACCTTCACGCATACGGTTCCACCTCAAGTTCAGCTCCTCTAATGGATGCCTGCTTTCGTGTGTACGCTCTCCAAGAGATGTGACAATATCCAGGTCCCCCTTTTTTTTTTTTTAAGATGGATGCCGTTGCTGATGTATTTTCGGGGTGTCCCACTGTGTCTGAAATTCCACAGGCTTAATAAATTCCTGACACATGGCCTGACACAATCCTGCTGACCCGCTCTTGACCTCGACTCACCTCTTCCTGGCTATGCTGTTTGCATTCTCTGAGAGAGATCTACCCGTAAAGAGGGGAGGGAGGTGGCAATGCTGCCTGGAAGCCACACGATTCTCATTAGATGTTTGTTTGCATGTTTGTGGTCTCTTTTCATTTCTTAAGTCCAGTCATCCTGGATCGAGTCACTAAAAAGAGCCATGGAGGCATGGGAACTGTTCAGAAAGTGGCGAGATGCATGCCGTTAGGATCTGTCGTAATGTTAACAGTAGGGTAACTGGTTGTTTCCACCGTATAACCTTTAAAGGGAGTAAGGGAAGTGCGCTGATAGCCAGAAATGGTGCACTCAGCCTCTCAGCGCTCTGTGTGGGATACGAATGTGAGAGATAAGAATGTTAAGGATAGGGATTTCTGAGCATCTGCTTTATAAACACGATGGGATTCAAAGTGGCTTCTCTCTATATTTCCTCTCCTCTCAGCCGAGACCTTTTCTAATGCCAGCTGGTCTGTTGGATTCTGAGGCACATAAATATCATATCTTTTTGATATCTTGTTTTCTCGTCTCTCATCTTATCCTCTCTTCCTGCATGCAGTCCTGTCATTGCCTGTTGTCATGTAGCACCTCTTAAACCGGACAGCCAGTGGTCAGACAGAGGCTCAATTTTGACTTAACACAGCTTTACAGTTGTCACACACACATACACACACACACACAGTCGGTAGATCATTTTTAATGACACTGGAAACCACACTGTAGCATTATAGTGTAGAGACTATAAACAGGCCAACGTTGTGTGTGTGTGTGTGTGTGTGTGTGTGTGTGTGGGTGGGTATGTAATTCATTTTAATAGAACTGTTTTACTGAGAGCTCACAGTGTGTTGATGTTAAGGGCCCTGCCTCACTGGATAGATGGATCTGATGAGTTTTACTGCAGTACAAACCAAAGGTGACAATCCTTTACCCCTCTTATGTAACCTGTGTTTATGGAAGTTCTGGGTGTTCTGGGAATAAGTGCTTGGTTTGGATAAGCATGTATTCAACACTCCAGTGCTTGGGAACAGGCACAGCACCCTCCAGGCACTAATTATGAGAAAAGATCAGTTTCAGCTTAAAATGATGGAGAATTTAGCCTTCAGTTACGGTATACATGTTCGGATAGAGAAAATAAATAGAGGAATAAATATTTTCCCCCAAATACAAGTGGGATATGATTTGAGAGCATGGTTCTAATCTGACATTTCAGAGATATTAATGTTTTTCTTATTCACGAATTGAACTGTCTAACGGGAGTGTCTCACAGAGCACCTCTTTCATTCAATAAATAATTTAACAATTTATCATGTAAAATGTCTCACATTAGGTTGCATGGAAATAAAATGTTTATAACATTAACTCATTTTGGCAGAGAGGAAGACAAAGCCTTATAATTCTTAAATGCCCTACATTTGAAAAATGAACATGTGAAATTAAATAAATAATGTGAGAAAATCATATGAAAAAATAAATCACATGCCATACCTGTGAAAAATTCACAAAATTCAAAATCAAGTGAAAATATCTTGGATATGGTTAAATCTACCTAGTATCTCCTATTATAAGATTATAATAAACTAAATATAAGATTATTAAACTTATTTATAGACAGTTTTTTTTTACTAATTTTGGGCAGATAATTTTGTTAATTTTAAGTATTTATTTCCAGAAAGATGCAAAATTATTTGCCAATAGAAAATTTAAAGCTGGAAATGACTAAAAATGTCTAGAAATCTTATATTTGGTTTATCGTAATCTTTTAATCAGAAACAGTAGATCAGTTTGACTATATTTAAGATACTTTCACTAGTTAAGGTGCCATTTTTTGCAGTGAAAGCTAAGAACACATGAAAAATCTGTGAAGCATAACACTCATTCACACTTATTGATGTTTGTGTGATTTTTCTGTAAGGGATTAGCCTGTTTCAGTTACTATTTATGCAAACATACATCACATATTTAGATATCCAGATTTACTATTAAATAAACCGTCGACTCGGTGGAAAGTCGAGCTGATTAATCAACATGAGGAAAGGCAGCAAGCACATAAGTTAAATAAGAAAAAAGGTTGCCGACCTTCATAAATCAAGCAGTGTCTGTAGAAAATAGCTACATTCCTGAGAATACCTATTACCACCATGCGGGCAACAACAAAGAACCCTTTATGGACAGTGTGTAGAATGGTTTAAGAGGAAGAATCCTCGCTGGTGGAGAATTGCAGGTCTTGGACAATTGCATCTTGGATGCAATGACAGGAATCCCTTCAAGTTTCTGAAGTTACGATAAATCACTGCTTCCGTGTCAGCGGGTTATCTGGAAGGCCCATGTCTACTCTCAAATAACATGAAAGCGTCTGGAGTTTGATTTTACTGGAGGCTGGTTGAAAATCTGGACTAAAACCTGCCTAAAACTGGGTCATCACTGTCATGTAGATACTGAGCACTTTGATAGAACTAGGGGTAGGATTATTCATTTTTACTATTCAACCAGTAAGTCAAAAAGTAGTCAATTTAACAAGGTAAATAAATAAATCCGTGCAGTAAATGCTGGACACTTACACTGCTGGGTACTGGTCACATGACTGCTTTCATCCATTACATCACCCTGTTGTTGATTATTTTCTTGTAACGGCACGTCCGGATGTTTTCTTCCTTACTTTTGTTTTCTACACCCTCCTTGCATCTAACTTTTATTCTACACTCCTGGGTACTTCAAACAACTCTGTTTTCATCCTCTCAAAATCATTGGTTACTTTTCCCTTATTTGGGCAAAGACTAGCTAACTATCTCACAAGTTTTCCTCACAATCTGATCACAGCATACTGCTATGTTCTACGTGACAGTGGAGATTAAGCGTAGATTAATAGCCACATCTACTGTAATAGATCACAATCATTAATGGCTTGCCTACAGTTGCAGATAAAGTGAAAACATGTCCAATGTTAAAACATCAAATTCCCACTTGGTATATATCCTGAGCAGAAAAATGACTTTGTCATTATTGCTTAGCATTAAACTTTAATCGTGTCATGGCTTGGGTGCCCTAAGCAGTGTGTGTATGTGCCTAAAGTTAAAAAGAAACCTACATCAGTACTCTCAGGCCATTTTTGCTAATCACTGTGGCCACTGTAAGGAGAAGGGATAGGCTGTTATGTGTGTGAGGACCTGCTACAGTAGATTCTTTTAAGATGAATTCAGGGATTAAAGCCCTACTGATTAATCTAATTGATCTTAATTCGGATTATTAAGAAGTCTGTTGGCACCATCCAACAAAAACCCTGAGAGTACACACTCTTTCTTTAAACATACTGAACCCCTCCACCTTCTGAGCGCCTGGGCCTAATGAAATCTCAGCTTTAGCACATTAGCTGATGCCATTTTTATATGCGCCGGACCATATGGTGCTTATTATACAAATGACAGGATTGGGGCTGATTTTTCGTGGGTGGGTGGGTGGGTGGGGGAGGTTGTGGCAGATGATAGAAAGACGCATGTGCACACTCCTTTATTAAATGATTATGGTATAATAGTATACAATAGATTAATAGGAAAATATACATAGGAAAAACTGCACCAAACCTGAGCTATAGTGCACTGATATTACAGGTAAATAATCAGTTTAAATGTCAGTACAGTTTTCCATTATCATCACAAACAGCTATAAGTGCATCTCCTTCTCATCCCGTCTTCTCTCCAGCTGTTTTCTTCTCTGTATAATTTTCGCATCTTATAGCCTGCAGGGTTCATGCTTTTCTATTTTACATCATTTCCAGTTCCTTGTACTTTCTGCCAAACTTCTGCCTCCTTCACATCATAACATCTAACCTGTACTTTGCTGAACAAACTGTACCAATGTTTTTGTGCTGAGGTATGAAATTTGTAAGGTCATAAAATGGCCAAGTGAATCATGACATATTCATCTGCCTTTACAGGATTGACAAGTATGACACAGTATGACAGGACAGGCCATGACTCGTTAGGAACATGAACAAATGAATCTGTTGTTCGCATGAATCGGGCAATTGTGCAACACGTTGCATCTGGAAGTCCGCTCACGGTGACAGAAGCATGCCGGATGGTCTCAGATGTAAATGTTCAAGGTTTAAATGTGCTTTCCAGTATGTCTTCAGTGAGTATTTCACTGCAGAATCCAGTTCTGCATTCTGTTATTGGAAAGGACAATATAGGAGTTAAAGCACATTCATATTAAAATCTTATCTAAAAATAAATAAATAAATAAAAGAAAATGTTAAACATGGCTGGGTGCAGTGTCCAACTATTCTTGAGTAAATTGTGAATTAGGTGGCCACACAGTGCACCTGTTTGGATCTTTAAACACCAAAAAAAAAAAAAAAAAAAAAAAAAGAGTGCATGCGTAACAGACTTGCCATGTCTTGATTTAGCACAATAGCTCTCCTCCACAGGAAAGTTTTCAGGACAGGCAACTTTCCCCTGGCTTCTACATAACAAGCTTGGTGGTGAGGGAACAACTATAATGTAAGTGATAACAACTACTAACTTGTAATGCTTCTTCCACAGCATTAAATGTAACTATAACCACTGTACAGGATGTCCCAAACGTCTACATACATAGGGGAAATTAACACCTATTAGCAAAATGTAACTTTTACAAAACATGTCATTTCTTTGTAAACACACACAGAGTCATCTCTCCCACTCATGATGAACTCGTGTTAACGCATGTGATGCTATGCACGTAATTGCATGACCATTGCAACCTTGCGACAGCTTCCTGATCCAGCCATAAGAATGACTTCAATACGTTCTCCTTTGTCAAAGGCATTCTTAAAGGCTATCTGAAGAAAATATATAGAATATAAACTAAGTATGAAACATTTTGGAAGATATTTTGCTAAACCGTGTTAATTTCCCCTGTGTATGGAGACGTTTGGGACACCCTGTAGATTAAAAGTACAACATGTTATTCTTTAAGAAATAAAACCTATAAGCTTTGGCAAAAAGAAGAATTAAACACTTACTCCAATTAACTCCACAGGCTACATTACGCCACCGCATCATTGATTATTTTTCTATAACAGCACACACCGTCATGATTGCTGACAACCTAGTTAATGATAGATAATTTTATACTAATTAAAACCAAGTGATTAGTTATAGTAGTTATAGTCAGTCATATTAATTAATGATAGTAATTAAAACCAAGCACCAGCTGGCTATATTATTTTGTGTTGTGTTACTATATTATGTAATTAAAACAATTAGACAATTAGCCAGTCTGCTGGCAACTGTTAGCTCTCACACGAATGACGTTAATGAAATGTCCAGGTAATTAAAAAAAAAAAAAAAAAAAAAAGATGGTATGAGTCACATTTGCATTTGGATGCAGTGGAAAAGTTGGTGTACTATTTAAGATAATATGTGACAAGGTTTTTAGAAACATATTTTCTCTCCATGACTGTGTGTTAGGCTGGTGCACTTTTTTCTTTTTTTTTTTTTATAAACATAATTATTCGCATTTTCCTAAGCCAGCATTTTGGAAAAGCACTTAAAATTTGGGAAACGCTTGATGGAAACATACCTATAGTCACGCTATGTGAGAGTTTTAATGGTTTTCTCAAAAGTCATGCTGGCAGCTATATGTCATTCAGGGACTTGCTGGTGTGAAAGTAACACCTCAGCAAAGCTGCAGTAAAAATGGCCATGTCCAGATGCACGACTCCCGGGGTGTGCAGTTAGCGAGTGGTCCTTAAAGGCGTCGGCCCAGCTGCAGTCCAGCGCTGCTCTGGCCAACAAATTGGATGCGGTTGATGGCATATATCACTGCAGGCACTTTGTCTGTGCATGTGCGAAGTGTGCACGGGAAATTAACAAAAGCTGCATGTGATTTATCAGAGGGTTTTTGCTTTTCATCGGGTGAGCAAGTTCCCTGACACTTTGCTTTTGATTATGGAAAGGCGTTCTGCGAGCAGAGCGCTACATGCCACTGTAATAAAACGTCTAGCTGTGTGGAGTTTGAATGTATTGAACCTCGCTTGAACCTGACTGAGTGAAAATGAAATCTTTACCCATAACAATCTTTAATGAAATGTTCTGCGCCTTAAAGCACATATGGTTCAGTCACCAGAGTAGCACACATGGAAACATGACACGGACACTTCCATTCTGTTTTGTCTGCATTTAGGTTAGGTTTTTGGATTTAGAAGCTTCATTTCAGAAACTTTTCTTTTTCAGTAACACACTTTTTATTAAAAGCTACAGAACACTGTGCACATCTGTTGTGGGATCAGGCTGTATGTTCATATCTTGATGATGTGAAATGAAAGATGGCTTGCGTCATCAAGATCAGAGGACAGACAGATCTCTGATCTGTTAAGTGCTATACAGCATTATGATCACACTACCTTGGACCTTCATGACATAAGATGACAGATGAATAGCTTCATGAATGGGCTGTTAGGAAAAACAAACCTACAGTCTAGAGTTGACCCACGATGACAAGTGAGGGCTCTACTTTTCTTTTCTTTCTTTCATGTAAAGACAGTGCTTGAAGTTGGAATATGTGCCTGTATGCCTGTTTGAATCATGTTAGTGCAGGTGTTAAGTACTTTTAAAACTCTGCAGTGAAGACATTAAACATTAAAAAAGTTTGACTCACACTATAGAGTATATTGCATCAATTACATTACATGAATATTACGTTAAGACACAAACTATAAATTAACTAATAAATAATCCAAATACTCAGAAATATCAACCATATATTCAATATATTCATAATTTTCATATATCCATAGGTTTTTTTTTAGTGCAGCTGATTGCTTCTCACTTTCATGTGCTTTTGGTATTTTATGATATGATTTCAGTACTTTAAATATTGGACTCAGTCTCATTCTAGGGTGATCTTATGTGTCCTCTAGCTCCATAGCTCCTTCCAGATTAATTTACACCAGCCATGTTTCTGAAGATTTTTTGATGTGTGTTAATAGCATGTCACACACTCGCATTTTAACATGCCACACAGTATCTATATCCTGTGAATTTAATTTCCATTTACTTTGAGTGTGTACTTGGAGATTATGAGAGGTGTAGCTACTTCCATAAATATCCCTTTGGGGATATTCAAAAGGACAAAACTTAGAACTAATGGTGAGTTCAAATCCCACTTCAAGCACCATGTAAAGTTATACATAAAACCTCTAATGTCATGTCACTTCTTATATACGTGTTACATAAATCCCCCATTCATTCATTTCACTTCTGTCCGCTTTATCCTGGTCAGTGTCGCAGTGCATCCAGAGTCTCTCCTGGGAATTCTGGGAGTGAGAACACACAGCAGATGGGATGCCAGTCCATCACAGAGCACACCACACCTAGAGGTAATTTAATGCAGCCAATCTAATCATAGTTTGTTGTTGGCAAGTGGAAGGAAACCTGGAGAGAACAGAAACTCTACACAGACAGTAACTGTAAGTGACATCACAGGGGGACGCTGCTAGCGCAGTTACGATGGTGTTTAAAAATTAAACAATCTCAAGCACAAAATAATGGAATAATGGTCAGATTTTACTGTTAGCTCCTAAAACAAAGGAGCAAGAGCTTCTTTTCTCACTCACCATTTTCCAGCGATGTTCCATATCAGATTAATGAGAAATCCAGTGGAGAAGTAGGGGAGACGTTGGAGCAAATGTTGGACTCAAAGTTCCAGAATGCAATGCAGCTACACATCGCAGTTGTGCCGAGTTACAGCTAAGACTCGGCTCAGCTAGATAGCGATCTATGAGATGACAAGCACGATCGTGTTGATGGCAGTATTCGCATGAAAGTCGATACTGATCTAAAAACTGAAGTGCTAAATTGCTCAAGTGCTGCCTCGTCATTCTCGTCAGGTAGAGATGAATTCCCATTGGCGACCACTATCAGCAACTAGTCAAACGGCATTGTGGGTAATGTAGGAAATCGTTAGCCAAAGTGAAAATGGAACAACATGTTGATGGAAGAAGTTTAAACTAAAAAAGCCAAATTACAAAATTTCTTTCCTGCCACTGAAGTTAACAACATTAATTATAAAGATTAATAAAGTCATTCAGGGGGATTTTTTCTTCAAGGTTCTAGATTGAACCTAATTTTTATAAAAGTGTACATATTAGTATTAGGCTTTAGTTTGTGGAAAGCCCTGGAGTTTTTCTTTACCAAGGGCAGAGGGGAATTCTGGGTCTTGTAGAGTTATCTTGACATGTTGTTACGGGCCAACAAAATCCCAGCATGCAGAGGAGGGAACGGGCGAGCTGGGACCCTCTGACAGCAGCGCAGAGCAAACACCTAAAGACGCGCTAAAAGTTTAACGTTTGACACCGCTCTCAAATGTCAAAGGAGCCTCTGACCATGCAGCCTAAAGGCAATTCAGCATAAATAAACTCTGCACTTTTCTTCCTCTTAAAAGCTCGACTATCAGGTATCACAATATGAAAAGGTGAAACCTAGTTGACTCTTTAAGCTCCATATGATAATAGTGTTATTTTTTTCTTTTGGTAAGGGATTAGGGGTAACTGTAGAAGGGGGGCGAGGCAGGAGAGAAAGACTAGGCGTTTTGTTGTTGTTGTTGTTTTTTCTTTCTTTTTTTTTTTTTTTACAACAGTAATGGACCTGCAGTGGCTTTGAAAAGGCAGGGCGCAGTAAACTTTAACAGCCATGCAAGGAAATGTAAAAGATTTTATTACCATTAACCGGGCTGCAGAGTCAATGGGGGTCCACTGTGGGAGTTAAGCCAAGCTGTACAGAGCGACGCTGTACAGGCCTCAATAAGGCTTTGAAATGCAAGAATTGGGGTTTAGCCCCTTGGACAAAAAAAAAAAAAAGAGAACATACTTTATTTGATTTATTAGCACAAAAAAAGAGAATAGTACAAGACGTTATCAGATATATCTCAATCCAGCCGTAGCCATGTCCCTAGTGTCTTCATAACTCATACAGAACAATCAGACTGATACTTAATAAAATAATATCACCTTTATTTCAACCTGACTGCACCACTTACCCTCCGTTCTGCTAAATTGATGTCTTGTCAGGAGTAAATCGTGTCCTGGAGCGAACTATATTGCAAAGGCGGGTATCTGGTGTCCAGGCCTTAGAGCCGCAAACCCTCATCCACAGAGCTTTCCATTGTCGACTGTCCCACTGCACTCAATGCTGCCACAGATACAGTTAAAAGCTCCAGCCAGAGAAAGTGATTAAATTTCTCTGTATCAATCGTTCCATCACAAAGTGTTCGATTGTGCGCCGCTCACAATGGACAAAGCTGCTTACAGTCGGAGCGCATGTGGTAGAAAAGGTGTCTAGTGCCCTGTTTTTGTTGCCTGCTCTCTAGCCTGTGAAAGCAATCTCACATCAAAGAGAAGCCATGCAGGTAACACAATGCCACATCAGTGCCGTTATGATGGCATGCCATGTCTGTGTGTGTGTGTGTGTGTGTGTGAGTGCGCGCTTCCTTATCATGATGTAACAGCCTTTCTACGTCCTGTCACATCAAATGACTCTTTGTGTGCATGTGTACAACCGTAAGAATACGCACATTTCAATCAAGTTAGCTTTTCCACCTCGCCATCAAAAAGGCTTCTGTAATGACTTCAGCGTCACGTCCTACACAGCTAATCGTGACACCTGAAATGAGGAGTTCAAGGTGATGAAATGACCTGGGCCTTTTTCACCCGGCTTACTGTTTCCATGCATTAACAAAACAGATGTGCTCCTGTCACACGGGTGTGAGAAACAGGGATAAATGGGAAAATAAGTGCAGTGTTGAAAGTAGAGTGTGATTCGAAAGCTCCCTGGGGTTTTCCTGAAGATCTTTTCGAACCTCCTTTGTGTCAGTTTACTTTTGGTTTTAAAATGCGTAATTAATTAGCCATCATGTGGAAAAGGCAAATTGTTGTTTGGCAATCATAATGTCTGATGATGGAAACTCTGACCTTTTGTCTGATTTTATATACGCATACACATTCAAACACAAAACTCACACCGTTGAAAAAAAATGGAATGAAAGCAGCTCAGGACCTGATAACACCATCTTGAATTTTTTGATACTGGTGGATTTTGATACATCTTGGTCTCGTGGACTTTACCTTCAAAAATTCTTTAGCAGACTTTTGCTCCTGTACTAAGACTTTTACACTCTAGTATATTTTAGTACATTTTAAAAGTGCAGTGTCAAAGTATATCTGAAGTGTACATGAGGTTACTACTTTATATACCATTTCCAGGGCTGGTCAGGAAGGAGGAGTCAGCAACAGTGGATGCAAGTGCAGACTTATTAGTGAACGGTGCAAACAAACAGTAAAAACACTGAAAACAAGAACCAAAAACCTGAACTTGAGATATGAGGCAAAGCCTAAAGCCTATGATCGAGACTGCGGTACAAACAGCAACATGAAAACAACAAAAGTATGACAATGAGGTGCTTACAAACTAGACTTATATAGGGGTGCTCAATCAGGGTGAGATGAGACACCTAGTTAGGACATGCGATGTGCTGAGGCTGATGGGAAATGTAGTTCAACATCCTTTGGGTGCTACCATGACAACTATCCGTATACTATTGTATATATAGTGCTAGTACCCTAGCCAAATAATTATTAATGAGTGCAGTTTAACTGAAAATACAGTACAGTATAATATACTACTATAAATAATTATTACTGTTTACATCATTTTCTATATTTACATTATTATTATTATTATTATTATTATTTTTGGAGTATTTCTGTTTATTTTATATTATACAATGATAAATGGAATATCAGAGAAAAATGCATTTGGATCAAGCAAAATTAAGAGAATATGGTTCTTTATAGCATTCGAAGGTTCTATAGGGAACATGCTGTATATGGTTCCTTATAGAACTTAAAAGAAAAAAAGAGAAATGTTCTATATGGCACCAGAAACGGGCTCACTATAGTTACAAGTCACTGAAACCTTTTTGAAAGAGTTCATACTCTACAGAAATGCTAGTATCATGTATAAACAGTAAACTACTTCTCTTCAAGTATACATTGGTACATCTTTGTAGTAAATTTGGATACATTTGTAGTATATTTGAAGTTTTTTTGCTTTTTTTTTTTTTTTTTTTTTTTGCAAGGGTAACTATGCAGACACCATTTAAATTTTGTATTTATTCGTTTGGAATTTGGAGCATGCAGCTGACAGTAATACACAGGCTGAAGATATCCATGAATTGAGCAGAAAAAATGTGATAAAATATTTGTAGGAAGGACAGAGGGGGAGATGTGAGCAAAGGCTTGGAGCTTGGAGCTTGGAGTAAGTGGAGTACTGCTAACAATAACATTCCATGTATGAATGATACAATAATAATGTTAGACGTTTACTATTTCTGGTGTCTTAGCTCGTGGACTGTCTGTAAAATAGCCAGTGACTGGATGAGAATTTGGCATAATAGTATCAGACTGACACATCCAGAAAAACAAGGCGGATAAAGTGTACCTTTTAAGGTATAAATTGCTTGTCACTGAGGCAGAACTGTACTTCTTTAAGTACATAATTGGACCTTAAGGACCACTTTGAGGGTACATTTATATTGTTTGTACCTCAGGGAACAAAATGTACCTGTATAATACTTGTTATTCTTAACAGTGCAGTTCTAGAGAGCCACAGTGGAATGATGATTTGTGTTTTCCCTCTTCTAATACACCAAACTCATCCCATTAAATCCTTGGGAATTTGAATTTGAAGACGTTTGAATAAGATGCTCAACTATACAGCGCTTCACCCAAGGTTTAGCACAATCACAGACACTTTTGCCCCAAAGCATTTTTTTTTCTTGCCTAAATCTTGATTAATCCTGGGATTAGGATCAAGGTCAGAGGTTACAATGTAGAGGATAATCAGAGTACACAAAGTGCACAGATAAGAGTATCAGGGATAATATACACAACAGAGCGGTCACCAACGTGCAGAGCTTATTTAATGAATCCAAATCGCAAATCAACTCCAAAAGGAAAACATGAGTAAACAGCGTGATGCAGGTTAAAAAAAAAGCAGGTTAACAAAGCAAACGTCCAAACAGGAGATAGCATACAGGAAGTAAACAATGTGTTGTGACTGTGGCTTTGAGAGAAACAAAACACATGACCAAAGCTGACATTACAGAAACCGGAAACTAAAAGCAGGTGAATGTGATAATGATTTAGCATGAACAATGAACTTGAAACCAGAACATTGACCAAATATGGAAAGTGGAGGCGTCTGTTAGATGTCACTGAGCATCACTAACGAGAGACAGCCATCGATGTTAATTATTGGTCCCTTATTGCTCTCTTTTAAGTTAGTCCTGTTCTTCATTGATCCCAGCTCTAAATATACGTCCTTTCATGGTCCATGTTAAGTTTGACATACTGTATACAACCACAACAGTTATGTTTTCTATGGCTGCTCTGGTGGAACACATGTACAAGGTCCTTTAAACATCTGGCAAAAGTTATTTTTGCATCTTTAATTTAGTAGAATTCAAAATATAAATACCCAAGATATCAAAGGTACCAAATATCTTGCATTTATACCACACTGCTGGAGAAGGCGTTGATTAATTTTTTTAATAAAAGCAGCTCTGACAGTTACGGCTGTATTTCAAATCACAGATATATTTAAGCACTCATTCTAATACCTTATCATTTTTGTTATAAGAACTAACTCAAAAGTCTTGTATGGCAGACGCTCTCATAAACTAAGTATAATAATGAAAAGTGCTCCTATTAACAAAAGAAAAACATAAGGGTGAAACTTTATTTAAGGAGATGTTTATGTAGCGTTAACGTTAACAGGAGTCTCTAGTGTCAGTGGTTAAGCTGTAACTTTATGTTTTCTGCCATGGGAAAGTCTTCACAATGGAGGACTTTGTAGTTTCTCAGTAACAAGCTGCATTTTTTCATCTTATTAACTTCACAAGAAAGTGAGATAGTGACTGTTTAAAGCTGCTGTAACTTAAGTGACAACAGGAATGTTCCATAACATGTAACTATAAATGGACAAAAAGCATGATATTCTTGAATACATAAAAAACGAATAAGAGAAAAATAATCAACAAAGGGGTGGTGTGATGCCACCCTGGAGTTCCCGTAACCATATTTACCCACTAGTAATTAAAGCTAAGATTGCATAATATATACTAATATTATGAACTAAATAAAGGCAGTATTCTGTGGCAATGACATGTGACATGGACTGGTGTGTTTGGACAATCACAGATGTCCCCTTCTTTGGTGGCCTGATATATATCAAGCATTTAACGTAATATCATCCTTCAGAACAAAGAAACCACAAGACAACTGAGAACATCCCGGACTGAACACACCATTCCCATCATTATGAATGGTTTTGAAACTGCAAACCATCCATCTTGCCACCAACAATAAATCGATAATAATCTGTTACGTTGCTGGAAGATGAGTCCCACTGGACAAAACCTGGCAAGATCAATGTTTATGCAACCACATGCTGCAACATGAGACCAGTGTTGAAAATAGAATAAAATAAACACACTCATTGTATTTTTACAGTATGATATAATATTGCAAACCACAAAAGGCATCATCCAAAACCTATAACAAGCTTTTTAACAAATGAGGTTGACCACATCATGTTTTATTTCCATCAATACAAGCTTTAAGTGATAAAAATAAGTGAAGTGACTTGTGGCCAAGTATGGTGACCCATACTTGGAATTTGCCCATCCAAGTGCACGCACGCATGCACGCGCACACACACACACACACACACACACACACAGCAGTGGGCAGCCTTTTTTTGCTGTGGAGCCCGGGGAGCAGTTGGGGGTTCAGTGCCTTGCTCAAGGGTCTCACCTCAGTCGTGGTATTGAGGGTGGGAGAGGGCACTGGTCATTCACTCCCCCCACCTACAATCCCTGCCGGACCGGAGACTTGAACCCACAACCTTCGGGTTCACCTTTGGGTTGTAAGTCCGACTCTCTATCCATTAGGCCACGACTGCCCCCCTTTTAGCTTCCACCATTTTAAACATATAACTATCTTGTTGTATTCAAATAAGTTACTTGCTATTGAAGCATGTTCATCCTTGAAAAGATAATCATCATTTGGCCTCCTTCATCTGAAGTGAATGACTTCCATGGAAAGAATAGACTTCAAAGAATGATTCCACTTGAGTACGATGTTAATATTACACTTAACATTACTGAAATTTTTCAGAAAATAAGACTTTATTTATACCGTTGTCATTTTTTGGAGCAGTTTTTTTTCCTTTTCCTTTTTTCCTTTCCTTGCCTTTTATTATCTTAGAAAGGACAGAAATAGGGTGAGGGGGAAAGATTATGGGCAAAATAAAAAGCACCAGTTGGAGAAAATATTCTTTTGATCCATACTATGAAAGAAATGAAGTGGTGAGGACGAGGGGAAAATGGGAACTCCATCATTCCAGGCACAAATTTATCCAATATATGAAGCAACATGAAAATGTCTCAGGAGTACAGTTAGGGAGAGCAGATGAAAAGGATAGATTACTGCATTAGGAACCGTTTGCATTTACCTGTGGACTCATTATACTTTTCAGGTAGGGCTAGAGAAGGCTTGGGCTCATTGACTCCTAGGTTAATTGGGTGCACTCTGTGACTCATGTCTGCCTCCGGAGTTCGGGAGTGGGCAGTGCTGCCTCAGTGGAGGTGGAAACATGCTGTTATTGTTGAGCATGAGCTCTCAGAAGTTGTCCTTGAGAGGATTTAGGATCCAGATGCTGGAAGGCTGTATTGACAATACCAATACACAATCCAAAAACTAGCAAAAAACAGCAGAGCAGGCTAGGGTCAAAACACAATCAGGCATCAAACAACAGAACCAGAGGATAGTCCAAAGAGTAGTTCAATGAACAGACAAAAACTCTAGACCAGATGTATTCAAACTTTTTCCCCATGCGCTCCACTTCTTGTTTTTTTTTTGACTTGCGCCCCGCTCAGAATGTACATTTTAGATATAATCCTTTCACAAATTGCTTTTCTAATGTCTATTTTTTTGTTATTTTCCATCTCGCCTGTACATCCCCCGCAATTCCTAGTGTAGCACATCCCACAGTTTGAATACCTCTGCTCTAGACACATTCACAGCTAACAAAAAAGAACAAGTCTCAGAACTTACGCAACTAGAAAATTGGCAAGACTTCGCAATGAACTACTGAGAACTGTGAGCTTACATATATGAAACAAGAAATCCAGGTCAGGGGTCACACTACAACTCAGGAGAGCACAACCTCTGCTGGCAGGGAGGGGTAATGTCCTGAGTCAGTGTTACACATTGTTATATTCACATAAATTTACCACACAATCTTATTTTATATATTGCTTGTGCTCTCTCTAAATAACACCTCTGGCCCTGATTGGTATAGTCTTTATAGGTTTTGTCATCTTAGTGCTGCTGTAGATCATCCTTTTATTGTTCTCTAATGCCTTTGCTACAAACATATACACACAGATATACACACATAAGATAGTGAAGTTATCTGCTGCATATAATTACATATACATACAGCAATTGGTGGACAGAAACCACCAAAGAAAAGGATCTTTAGAAATCAAGCCACTAATCATTATATGGCTGGTTTAAGAATAGATATGTTTAAAGGGATTCGTAGAACATCTTTCAGCTTTCATAAACTATTTTCACTTATGGCTTGGTTAATATGAATGATAATGAGATCTTAGCCACGGCACTTTACACTATTTTACCTGACCTCCTAACTTCTCTAACTGTTCATCACCGCCCACTTCACTCCTTTCCTCCCTTGCAGAGGGGCCGAGAGGCCACTGCCATTTCCATCCCACCTGCAGAGAGCAATATCCTAAGTCCATCTTATTCTGCCTCCCAAAGGCTTTGGCCAACAGATGGTTCTTCAAATCCTCTGGTTTCCTTAGAGCGGAGACATGTGTTTGTTAGGCACTGGCCTAAAAAAACTCAAATATTTCTGCTGTTCGGGTTTCTATTGAACTGTGCTGAGGCAAGCTCACTTTAGAGCCTTATTTGTCCTCAATGGATATTTAGGTCACTGATGTAAAACAGTACTGATAACAAACAGAACATCAGAATATTTAAAGAATTTTTAAAGACAAATACCAGTTTGGAAGTAGTTCCTCTGCCTTTAACCACTGCACTGACCTTTTTATAACCTGGTGTTACAAACAGTATTACCACAGGCATTTTACAGTTTGGTCAATATGCGGTCTGTCTTAGCATTACATTTACAAATGACACACATCCCACAGTTGTGTTTTCTTTAAAGATGCGTGCATGTTTCTGACATCTGAAAAGGAGCACACAGAGGAGCTGTGACTATGACAGCTATTGTTGTATTAGTCAAGGGTCGTAATATCTGGTTGGGACTGATTCCAACTTCAGACATTTTCCCTTTGTCTCCAATTATGATAATCTCAAGGCTTGGCTCCATAGACGCTTGTCTGGGTCTGGTGAAATTCCCACCAGTCTTCGTGCAATTTCCTGATAAATACCTCAGGCATCCTTTCTCTCTCTCTTTCTTTTTATTACCACTCTTTAGAGGAAAGCAATGCCTTGGGTACTTGGCAGAGTCCTCAACTTGATACAGGCATTTTGTTACTATAAACATCAAAATCTGCTGAGAAATAACATGAGGTTTTATGGGTCCTTGGGAAACTGATGTTTAGTGGGAATATGATGGACCAGGAAAAAAACTAAGAAACAACTGCTAGTTGACTGACAAACAAATGGGACAGTCATACTGAGCTGCATTTAAGGACTTCTCCAGAAGCCACTTTGGCTCTAGCTCCCTCAATACCCCTATTGTCTTTGCCCATTGATCTCAAGAGCCAAGATGCCATTGTGTTGATTCTAGGTCAGCTGATACACTTCACATAATGATAAGATTATTCTTGTATAAGTGTATAAGGGGTACCCAAATCTTAAATACCCTGGAACTAGCACTTGCTAGTAAATTGGCTTGTTTCTGTCAACACCATCACTTGCCCCAAGTCTTATAGGAACCCCTAGCCATCATTACCTAAATCGTTCCGTTTCATCCTTGACTGGAGTGTTCAGCACTGCTAGCCAGTCCATAAAGGAGGGCACAGATGGCAGGGACTGGTAAACAATCACACTGTGGGAGATGTGTTATCATTTTCCTACTTAAGAGGCAATGTGTCAAACTTGCACCAAGCAACATGTTCACACACAAGCAATTTTATTTTCTCTTTCTGTCTAAAAATCATAGCTGCTGTGCAAATTAGCCCAAAATTGGAGGTTTCGTTTTCAAATAACACCTTATAAATAGTTTAATTTGCATCAAGTTTGGAAATAGACAAAAAATTTATGAGTTAGATTGGGTGCTGTTTTGGACAAGACTGCAGAGATTTTGGGGCTTGCTGCCACATGAACGCATTAGTTTGTCAAGTGTGAAGCTGATGCGAAGACAGTGGGGGGCCACAGAGATGAGCAAGCGGACTCATGATTGCATGGGCACAATAAAGAGATGACCTAAAGTGTGTGCATGCACAAATATCCAGAGATACATGCATACATGTCCAGGGAAATGCACTGGATGTGCAGTCTAAACTCTAAGCCTTCTGGACTGGTTTTTGTCCCCAAAAATGGGTCTATTTTCCAAGATGTTTGTACCCACCACAGAGAGTGCTTTCAGCTGGCTGGTGATGGTTTAGATTTTGGTTTGAGCTACCAGATTATGAGGCTCATTATGGTGTTTTGTGGTGTGACAAATGTGTCCATGTGTGTGAGTGTGTTCAAGCTGAGATTGTGTGAAGATGTCTAATTTGAGGATTTGGCAATGTGTGTGTGTGTGTGTGCACTACGCTGTATGAGCCATATGGTGCGTTCAATGTTGACAGGGGTTGAGTCTGGTCAGTGTCCTCAGATAACATGGCTATTTTGCTACAGGCTGTTGGACGTCCATCAGGGACGCATTTAGTGCACAGCACTGAATGAAAACCCTCACTCCTCTTGTCTCGTCCATCCATTCATCTCCAGTCATCCCTGCTTCACGCATACTTTCTTTTATTCATGCCTCAATCACTGTTCTCGGGCCAAAATGAGGACATGACACATCTCTTGTTTGACTGATGTATACTTAAAGTGACAATGAATGGGTCATTTTATACATACATATGGAACTGACCGCTAAGCAGTAGAGAAATTTAAGTAGAGGAAAGTAGAGGAAGAGTAGAGGAAATGCATATATAAAAGATAAAATACAACCAGTATTGCACATAAAAAAAAAAAAAAACGCCTATACCCATAGACCTTTTGTTTTATTTAAACAATGCAAATCAATTGGTTAACAATTGAGCTTTAAACGCATCTGTGCTCTCGGAAGCTTGCGGGCCTTGCCAAGTCTCCCAGGAGTCAGTTCTCTCTCAGCAGACCGTCACCACCAGCTTCTGCCAGTTTTTTTGCCTTCCTGATAAATTGTCAGATAATGGGCATGACTGGTAGCCATTGTTTCACCAGCGTAAACTGTTTAAAATGAATTTACCCTGTGAGTGCAGAGAATACATTTCATATTATGCATGTCGTTGATGTACATGGGGTCTGTTCCAAAAAATGTTTGGAGTAGCGTGCCAAGCTTTGCACCTTGCAGTGCCTGCGGCCTATACAAAAGGCTGTGCACAATCAGCTATGTTAGCTATGCATGCCACGCTGTTGCCGTGGCAAGAGGCAGGGAGGTAGGGTGGGAGGGGTGGTTTGGTGCCACGCAGGGGCAGCAGGCAAACACACTTTTGTTTTGCTCTTTACTCTTCTTCCTTGGACTGACCAGATGCCTCCCAGAATGCTCCGCCTAACAGAGTTGTTGATTCTTTTGGACAGTGGTGCAGAAATTGGCAATATTCTGGCACAGCAGAAAACGCAGCTGCTGGCCACAAATAGCATGAGGGTTTAAATATTAAGAATCTCAGCTGCCCTGGCCCAACCAACTAGAGTTCTGGTCAGCTGCCTCCTTTAAAGAAGAATTCTCCTAAATTTTAAATAGACTAAAAGGTCTGCACTACAGAGAGCCCCACCTTATAATGCAGCCAAAAAAAAAAAAAAAAAACAAACAAAAAAAAACCACTCATGTCTTCGTTGAAGTTGTAATTACCAGTTGGGAATGTACACTCAATTGTCCAATTTATTAGGTACACCTGTAGACTTGCTCATTCATGGAATTATCCACAATTGAATTGATTGAATCAAGTGGACTGACTCAAGTGCAACGCATAAAATCATGCAAATACAGGTCAAGAGCTTCAATGTTCAGTCAAGCATGGGAATCTGAGTCTACAGCAGGCTCACCAGACCTGGGAAGTTTGACCTGGAAAGGATTCCAATCTTCAACTGTCCAGATTCGATGAGCCTGCACCCACTATAGCCTCAGATTCCTGTTCATGACTAACAGGTGTGGAACCCGATGTGCTCTTCTGCTGTTGCAGCCCGGCTACCTCAAAGCTCGACATGTTGTGTATTCTGAGATGCTTTTCTTCTCACCATAATTCTGTGCAAGTGTACAGGTGTTCTTAATAAAGAGGACAGTCAGTGTATGTCTGCATCAGTGAATGGGTCCTGGGAAATTAAAATTGTTAATATACTATTTTAAGTAGATACCTTAACATGTTAGAAAATATTTTTGTACTTTTCCACCCCTAATACTGATGTAGATCATTTAGTTGATATATTTCAAATTTACTGAAACTTAAATTCTGGTGAGAACCGCTGGTTTCTCATTGATTTGCTGTCCTACGTAGAAATTAGACTCTTTTGGATGTAATGAGGAGCAGACCCTTCCTGCATAACTCCTCACACTCATTCAACTCCAAACCTCAGTAAGCATTATGAAGGTTTCTGTTGTAATTTGTTGCCTTGGGGTCAACCTCAAAGGCACGGCCATCTCCCTCCACCTTCTGATGGACACCACAATTTGTAAACCTTTTCATTTGCTTGTGAAGGAGTTGAACCTTGATAAAGGCCAGTGGAGAGATAAAGCATACTCATAATGGATTGGTGTGTATGGTAGGATCGTGGGAAAAGTGTGGTCACGCCATTACAGGGATATTATAACCAGGCCTGCGGATTGACCCTTGCAAAGCCATATTATGGTGACTGGCCTTCTAATGGGGGACTGATTCACCAGAGCTACAATAGACGTGTCTCTACACAGAAAAAGCCCCCTCCATCAGTGTGTGTATTGGAGTACGCCTAAGGGAAGACTGTGCGTTTTCTTTGAATCCATCTGAGAGGTGAATGAATTTAGTATGGTCCTGTAAAGATGTGGGTGCCTCATGGACTGATGGTGTTGGTGGTTCCCCAGTGCATATTGCTATCTTCTTCTCCCATTCACTAAAAGAGCAAAAAGGAAATCTAGAGGTATTAGCATGCATAGAATTTGAAAGCTTCTTTTTACTGTCAGTGCGCTTTGCTAAAACTTGCTGCTCAGTAATTCAGTTATACAGATGCCTTAAAAATATTGCCTTGAAATTTGTTTCAGGTTCACCTTAATCCATATCAGCTAGGTTACTATCTGTATCTGTATCTGTTCAGTGCTCCACATATCTGTATCTGCATCTGTATTTGGATTTAAACTCAAAGTGGGAGTGACCAAAACCAGAAGGTTTTTTTTTTTTTTTTAATAATCATCAAGAGAAAGCAACCATGAGATGTGCACATGACTTATTTATTTTATTCCTACTTATGCAATTATTATTTTTGTTTTTACCTTCACGGTGACATTTTCTAACAAATTCGACTGGATCTATTTCCCAAGATATAAATAAACTAGTAGCCTAATTTAATCCACAGTAACCCTGCCCGTGCAGTTACTAAAGAGGAATGAATGAATGCTGTAAATGCACGTTCATGTTACTGAATGTGGTCTTTCTTTGTCCCATGAGCTTCATATCTGACAGCTTGTCTGAATGATAGTAAAAACCTCCTGATCATGTGACTTTTTTTAGTCTAGTCTAGTGTCAACCAGATGCCACGTGAACCTTTCAGGCAAGCTTTCTAAAAATCAAATGTAGTGTAAACCATAAGCATCTGTATTTGTATCTGTTTAGAACACATTATCTGTTCTTCAAGAATAATGTATACATATTCAATTGCATAATAATTGGTTAGAAGGCTCAATGTGTTGTTCATTAATAAATTAAAAATGATAATTGTTGGCAAATCACTGTGGTGTTTAGGAGATGCTGTTATAGGAATATAACCCACTTTGTGGATTGTTTTCCTATAGCAGCATGCCCTTCCCATTGTCCTATAAGGGTGTGCAAACTTCTGCACTCAAGTGTATGTATAATTGTTGAAATTCGTGCAGTGAAAGTGGACACTCTCAGAAGCTTAAATGTAAAGAAGACACCTCCACTAAGGAAATGGCATATTGTTTAATCTTTTACCCTTTGGCATTGCTGTGTCAGTGTGCTCTGTAATTCACCCACTGGCGTTACCCATGTTCCCTTTGACCACATTGTCTTTGCATACGTCCTGTCTTTGCCTCTACAAAATGGACCGTTAAGGTTTTATACAACACTCAAGTGACTGAAGGGAGGATGGTCAATAAAGCACTTTCACCCCAAGGAAGTCACATTTCCGTTCGAACAATTGTGCAGACATTTTCACAGTCACAGCAGAGACGTGCTCAAGTTAGAGACCATGACAACTCCATTTTAAAACTCCAGGGAAAAAAAACAGGAGCTGCAGGAACAGAGAAAAACAATGAACAATAATTTGAATGAACAATGATTACTAGACAACACCCACCAACAACACCCACCAACAACACCCACCGGAAAACTGCTTTAAATCAATCATGGTTGCACACACTACACAAAATAATGTGCGGGACGCAAAAGTCATAGAATTGTCCACTATTGGGACAACATTACAGTGAAACGTGGACAA
Organism: Pangasianodon hypophthalmus; assembly: GCF_027358585.1. Taxonomy (NCBI): domain Eukaryota; kingdom Metazoa; phylum Chordata; class Actinopteri; order Siluriformes; family Pangasiidae; genus Pangasianodon; species Pangasianodon hypophthalmus. The sequence goes on from NC_069720.1 coordinate 3,538,984, forward strand.
GATTCCCAAGGAACCTTGAGAACAAATGAATTAACCATCTGTGTTTGGTCTGACTGTCTGACTGTCTTATCTGCCTCCCACTAATCACAACAGAGTTTTTGCGCCTGCAGCATTGCTCTGAGCCCACACACAAGTTCCATGTACACGCTTCTTTTCCTGACGTAGTTCTGACGTATGGCATGTCTCCCCATAGATAACATTAACTACACTACACAGTATATCATGGCAAAAGATACAAAGTCATAGCAATGTTCTGGGAACATGCAATAAATGGCCTTGTATTACTCAGTAGTCTACTGCAGATTAAACGGACTGTTGAAATTTTCCTCCATCTGAGTGAGGGAGAGATACTATAACACAAAATTTAGATTCATTTAGTTTTCACTAAATTTTAATGAGTACAGTATGATACATCTATACTACTATATAAAAGGAGAAGGAGCTGTGCTGTGCAATATGACTAGTTATAATGTGGGTGTCATTTATCCACTTTTTTGAGGAACGTTTTTGTCCATACCGAACTAAATATTTCCTGCCAGATTTACAAGATTAACAAGTTTTGTTAATCTTAATATTTTTTCACACTCTTGTGTGTGTGTTGATAAATGCTAATCGTAAATTACCTTCAGGTGAGCGCATTCACATTACAGCTGACTTGCCTTTAGTAACGCCCACAGAACTCCATAAAATTAAAAAAAAAAAAAAACGCCTCCTAAGCGAGGCATGTGCTAAATCCTCCAGTAATGCAGCTCAGCCACTGCAGCGTGCTGGCCACCATACACATATACTAACTCTTCTTCCTTTAAAAGGTGCTATTTCTTTTGTCTTGTTTGTTGTAATTTATTGATTGCTTTCTTCAAAGTCATATGAAATGACCGAATTTCACAAATCTTTCCCCGAAATAAATAAGTGATCAATAAATTTGACAGCCTAAACCATATAAATTTGTTGATATACATAAATTTACACAAACTCAGGAGTTCTTGTAGTATATGACTAACTTTTTGTAACTAACTGGATTTTCATGATTACAACATTTCTTGTGTAAATGCACCTAAGAACGATTTACAAATTTTAACAAATTTAAATTTGTTCATATCTAGTTACACATGATGCATAAATGAGGCCCAAAGTTAGTGATATTTTGTACATGAAGGTTGATAAATAGATAGGTATAAATGAGATAAAGTGACCACATAACACAAGACACTGTTATAAAAAATTATACAGAATTCTCAACAGAATTATTGGCACCCTTCAAGAGAACAGTCAAAAATTAACAAAATGTGCAACCTCTTCACATATGCAGCAAATTTATTGACTCCCCTAAAACTATTTAACCTAAATGCAAACAAATTGTCATGCTTGACTAAATATTTTTTAAATTGCTATTATCCAGAAACTCTGTTGTTGTCTCTGACCAAATGTGAGAATATACACATCTAAAATCCCTGAAGTAATGAGGAGCAGGTCCTTCATATGCGACTCGCAAACAAAGAGGTTTCAAAGACACAGATGGTTGTAACACGCAATAGTCATGTATGGACATAAAAATAATACCTAAGCAGATAAAAAAAAATATTAAGCATAATTGGTGGTATAAGAAAAATGGCACATTTGAACATGATCTGGCCAAATCCTGAAATTCACCCAGCAGCTTTGATAACATTTGTTATAACAAAACCTGGGGACAGAAAAGGAAAAACACCACAGACAGTGTAACATATGGTGGTGGATCACTGATGCTTTGGAGCTGGTGGTCCAGGGACTCTTGTCAAGACTGATGGCATTCTAAGATTGTGAATTTTACACCAATTTGCATCTACCAGGAGGTTCAGACTTGGCTGTAGATGGATCTTTTAACCTGAATAATGATACATCCAACAACAAACACAGAAATGGTGTGGCTGGGGGAGGGAATCCATTTTGTAATGATGTTTTACAATGAGTCTCATGACTTGTTAAAGCAGATAATCATGTTGAATTTAAAGGAAAAAAAGGCTTGTGATTGTCCCTTAAGTAGCAGAGCTGTGTACAATGCGCTCTGATCAGGAGCTAATGATTAGGGCTGTAAGACTTGGACTTGAGTTCGGTCTCGAAACATTTTCTGTAAGTCATATTCAGACTTAGACTTGTATCTCTGACTTATTCACATTTGTAATTGGATTTGTCTCATTCTTGGGCATTAGTCTTGCTAAATATGGTCTTGGTCTAGATCATATTTAGCAAATATAGAAAGAACAAACTTAAATAATGTTTGTGTTGTCTTTTTTGCATACACAAAGTTTGACAAGAAGTAATTTCTTCTAGAAAACAGCCTAATCATTGGCAAATACATGAATGAAGCCATTAAATTGAAATTGGTCACGAAAAGAATTTGATGGCATTTAGTCTCGATCTTGACTTGGCCTTGCTTTCATTTGGACTCAATCTTGATTTGGTCTCGACCCCCTTAAGACTCCATCTTGTCTTGATCTCAGGTACTCCTGGTCTTGGACTTGACAATGGCGGTCTTGACTACAGCCCTACTAATGACTTATAAGTCTATATTATCATAATTTGTAGCTTTCTAGTTCATATTATTAGCATTTCGAATAATATATACACCACACAAAACGTTAGTCTTCTGAACATTCTGAGTCAGAATATGAAAATGGTTGATGGGTTCAGACTTATGTACACATGGCAATGTGAGTCATCACTTTAAGTTTTTTAGTGTAAGTTCTCTCTATTTTTTGTTTGTTTTAAAATATGTATTTTTTAAAATGTATGCTAAATAAATAAATACTGTGAGATTGGGATGGTACAACAGCTGTGTTTTTGACCTCAGAAATCCGAAAGGTTACCATTGTGTATCTTACCTTCAAGAAACCTCCTGTCTTCTTCTCTGAATGCACACAATATAGGTGGGTATACAGAATGTAGGAGGAGGAGTATTGTGTTCGTTAACGCAAGCAGCTCTGGCCATTCAGGGCTTTGAGAGGGTGTCTGAAAGGGGAAAGGGCTATCAGATACTGGGGTTCAGCACTCTGAGCTGGCAAAGCTCAGTAAAAGCCTTTCAGTGTCTGTGTGACTGAGCCACTCTGGAGGCAGAATGGAGATTGCTTTTAAAAGCATAGATTACAGTAAAGCTGGACTATGTGTCCTTTTTATCGCTCTGCGCCTCCTCAATCTCTTGCATCTGCTCTCGCTCTCTCACCCTGTGAGGCCCTCGTTGCTTAGACTTGTCAGCCAGTCAATGGGCTTTGAATCTAAACAAGTGCTTCAGCCCGGCTTTTTTTTTTTTTTTCCCTTTTTTCCCACTCACAAGAGAAACAGCGCATGGATCATCTCTGCAAAATCCATTCCGAAGGAAAGGAATTAAGTGCCTGATTCAAGTTCAAAAACATGGAGCCAAAGCCAGAAAGACATTCTTCTTTCAAAAGAGTCATTTGTGGTCGTTGTACTCTGCGGCGTCTGTCAGCACAACCCCAAACAACTTAAATGTAGCATTATTTACTCTAATCTGTGGTAAGTCCAACATTCAGCCTTGACTGACTCTGAGAGACTCGCTAAGTGCCTTCAGAGAGACCACAGTAACAGCTCTGTCCCCTGTAATCATAACAGTGCTTTGCTCTTTGTTTCATCCTGAACTTCAGTTATCAACTCAGAGTCTGTCCCCATGACCAATCTATTTTGAACAGGACATTCAAGGCACGAGATGGCAGTCGTATTGAGAAAACAGCCTTTGTTTCAATACACCTACATAACACTTTGACTTTATATCCATATAAAAGAACGCAATTAAACACAGTGTGAAAATCGATAGTGTGGATTAAACTTCGAAGAGTGAGTTTTTTTTGCTTTTTGCTTTTTTTTTATGATTTTAACAAATTGGAATTTTTAGTGAATCTCCAGTGAAGACACCTGTAGATAGTGAAGAGACCTGTAGTCTTCAGGGGGCACGGTGGATAAGTGGTTAGCACTGTTGCCTCGTACCACTGTTGGGGGGTTGAATCCCGCTCCTGCCCTATGTGCATGGAGTTTGTATGTTCTCCCCGTGCTTCTCCGGTTTCCTTCCCAAGTCTAAAGACTGTTTGTGTTCCAAATAGTGTGTGATTGTGCCCTGCGATGGGTTGGCACCCTGTCCAGGGTGTCCCCTGCCTTTTGACCCGAGTCCCCTGGAATAGGCTCTGCTGTAACCCTGTGTAGGATGGATTGCAGTGGTGCAGAGGATGGATGGACCTGTAGTCTTCCTGTTTGATCTCCTTAAAAGGACAGGAGATCGGTCAGGTACGGCCACCTTATTTTAAAGTGTGTAAACAAGCTATATTTTATTTAAGAAAATCTACTATTTATAAGGCTCTCAACCAGTAAAGAGAGTCTGGTATCCCTTGCAGAAAAGTCACATGACCTTTATATGTGAATTATCACACGATTCACATATGTGGTTTTTAGACATGTCACTTTGTTTAAATATTTTCCATCCATTTTTCAACTGTAATGCATGTCTACACACAATTAATTCATTTTCAACATTAATTGCACATTATCCACACATGATCCATTTATTTTCACGTTATTTTTCATATGTAGTGCACATGTGATTTTTACATATGATTAATTTATTCGTCATATATACAGTAGTTCACATGATCACGTGTGTTACTTGTGTTACCTGAGGACACTTATGCGGTTTCAGAGCATAACGTTGGACAATTTAACTGACAGTGTCAAATTTACACATTTATCTCATGGGATCTTATAGGATATGAATATTTTCCCAACTACCTAGACTTTCACAAATACCATGTTTCTTGTGTAAATGGTCTTACGAATGATTTACAGATAAATTTGTTCATATCCAGCTTGATAACTGAGGCTTATTATTATTATATTCCTAACATTGGTCTTAGTGGGAATTAAGTGGAGGAACTTTTAGTGGATTTTCATGACTAGTATTAACTTAACAGCACTAGAGGACAAACATTAGCATTAATTAATGTTAGTTTATATTAGCTTAAGTTTGGCGCCACAATAAAATCATCGGGTCCAAGCAGATCTCCCATCTGTAAAGTTCTGGCTACGCCCGTGGGAGGCAGCAGTGGCATTTAACATAGAGGGCCTCTGTGGAATCATTACTCCAGCCTTTAGGTTGGGAACGCTGGATTCATGGAACAAAATCCCACAATGCTACCTCCTGGCTGGCTACAATCTCTCAAGGGAGATTTTGTTTTTGGATCAGTAAGTAAGTAAAAAAGAGTTCTCTCTGAAAATGGAGAGAGAGAGAGAGAGAGAGAGAGACTCTAAAAGCTGTGCAAAGAGTCATAACCTTTGTTCTGTTCAGAAGGGCACTAATGTTTTCCAGTCTGTCCTTCAGGAATCAGAGCAGGAGCTGCCCCTTTGCTCGTATGGCCCCTTCTTCTTCGCTCCCTCTGTTTCACCAGTCCCACCTCACTGGGTGAACAATGCCAGCCTTTGTAAATATAGAATAACACATAGAATCTCCACTAACCTATGGGCTTGTAATTGACTAGTTGTGGCGTTCCCCTGGGATAGGCAATTCCTAGAGGATGAATTAAGTTACCGGTTTAATTGATATTTTTAGTGGTGTTTTTGTAGAGCAACTTGAAGCTGAAGCACACATAAATCTCAACACTCAAATGTTGTTACTGGCAAACTTTGTTGTGAATTGTTTTGTGTCATGAAATGCTTTTTTCCCCCCAAGAGTTTCCTTGGTATGTAAAATGCATGCATTTATTCAGTTAAAACTTTTTTCAGTATCTTATCTACCATACCTAATTAATCTTAAATATTAGTTAGTGATAATACTTTTAATACAATAATAAAAAAAAAAAAACACAAAAAACGTTATTTCCCAATTTTGTCTCTCATCAAACTCTACCATATGAAATGCCTCAGTCATAAATCGGGGTAATAATGGAATTGATTAAAGGACATATTAAATGCACAGTTCATTTATTAATTATTTAATCCTTATAAATTATTTTCTTAGGACTTTACCCTTCAATTGTTGTTATTGTACATTACACCTCTTCTGCATATTGAACGCAAGCTAGTCAAAGTTCCCATGAAATCCAGAGAATATTATCTTTGGCATCAGTTTTTTGTTTTTATGATGACAGCATTTCCGGGTATTATTTAGGCATTTGATGCATGCTTTTCTCTCTTTCTCACTCATCAGCAAAAAAAAGAGCAGAAATTATGGTTTAGAACTTTATTATAAATTATGTTTGTATTCTTTTTGCATTTCCTATGTGTCAGACAACAGGATGGTAGGATGGAAGTGTATGTTTTTTGATGAAACAAGGGCAAACAATGTAGAAGGGCAAATCAGAAATTGTAAACAATAATCAAGCTTGGGTCAGGCACTCAGCAAATGTTAATTGTGAACCGGTGAGTGCAATCAGAGGTCTGGAGATTGAGAAACTTTTCTTGGTCTACCTCTTGGGCATGAGAATGGGTGATCAGAGCATGGGGATCCACAACATTTTGGACTGGGTCATATCTCTTCCGATCTATAATGTATTCAGTGTTCCAGTTCAGCTTCCGAAAGTCCTATCCACTCCCCATTGCATTTACATTTTCCTAATTTTCTGACACTTTTTTATTAAAAGGTACTTACTGTTGAGACAGGAACTCAGGGTTAAGGCAGGGTTAAGGGCCTTGATCTGGGATTTCAACTCTGGTCAGTAGCCCAATAGCCATTAACCACTGCCCATATCTGAGTTGAGCCACTGAGTGATATAATGAGCTCTGTACATATTTTTCACAGGGTAGGGAGCTGAGTACAGATGAAACAGCGCATCAGCCTTCTTGGATCCGGAACGATAGCAGATTGCACATTTGGAAGCAGGAAAATAAGAGGTCCCAACTGGTTTGTTGAGAGTTAAGATATTTGAGGTTTCTGGTCCTATGAAAAGGGTGTTCAGTGCCCTCTAACTAGTGTCTCCATTCTTCTAGCCAGCTTGACTGCCAATATTTCAGTTACCAATATCATCATTGCATTTGGCCAGGGATAGCTCCTTGGAAGAAACCCACTGGGCCTAGTTTACAAGGGCCTCCTTGTTGGTGTGATTAGACAACCCCAACTCCAGTTTCTGATGTATCCAATTGTATGATGAATAATAAGGAGGTTAGGTCAGGATATTTTAATAATGGAGCTGTGGGGAAGACTTTTTTCAAGAGTTGGAAAGCTCATTAGTTTGGCAAGTCCATGAAAGTGAATGTTTTCATCCACATAGCAAGGAGATGAGAGGAGCTGCAATGGAGCTGAACCCTCTAATAAAAGTTGGCAAAACCCGGAAATTTTTGGGTCTTGACAGTCATAACTGTGGTCCAGTCATTAGTGTGGTTAGTTGTAAGTGTGGTCCACTTCTGAGTCATCCAAGAAAACTCCCTCTTAGGCAAGGAATGCAATGCTGGGAACATGGAATTCACACTTCTCAGCTTTTATGTATAGCTGATTTTCTGAGAATCTTCTCAGGTGTATACTAGGATGTCTTCAGTGTAAGCATTGATTAATTTCCCAGAATGTCACAAATAATATTATTAATACATTAATGGCGGCTTGGAAGACTGATGGTCATTGTACAAAGCATATGGCACCGCCATTGTATTCTGATGAGATTAAATGCACTTGTGAAATAAACTCTGGTGAATATGCAGGCTGGCTTAAGTTGTTCCAAGGTGGGTGGGACTAATGGTAATGGGTGCTGATATTTCACTGTGACCTGATTCAGTCCCTTATAACGGATGCACGGACAATTTGAACAAAAGCAAAGAGTCAATTCTAAGTAGGAAATTTCAGTATGAGAAAAAAAATCTATTTTGAGCCACTTTGACCTGCATTGCAAACATAGCTATTGCAGTCTGATCATTCAACAACTTTTGGAGTTGGGGTCAGGGACAATTGCTACATAATATTTGTGGTGTGAACACTAATGCACTAATATTGATGCATTCCCAACAATATCATAAAAGAACTGCCTATCAGATGAGTCATGGACCTAACTGCTAAATCAGGTCACAAGCAGTCATTAGTGGGAGTCATTCCTGATTATCAACAATCAGCTTAAAATATTTGGAACTGTTGGTGTCTTAGACATAGATGTTCCCACACTAAGAGCCCAAAACCAAACAAATTTATTTTGGTAACCATACGTATGCTGTTATAAAATGCAGCAATAAAGTGTGAGGTTCAATGTGTCAGTCGAAATACCTAAAGTTAAAGAAAGACCCATTCAAGGCCATATTTGCTTACTTGTGTGTTCAAAATCAATAAGGAAAGATCAAAGGGACTCTTGGTCTCGTAATCGTAAAATGCAGTTTCGGGTTGTGAGAGATTCACTATATTGGAGAAAGGGGAGAAGGAGGGCTCTTTAAAACTCGCAGCCATAAAACAAACACATTACATGCTTAATAGTTTGTCTTTTTCACTTTCAGAATTTGCTTTTGTTATTTTTAAACTCTTGAGACCCGAACTACGATGCTGTATGTGTTTTTAGTTCCCCATGCAAATTAGTTTAAAACTGATCAATATCCTGAAACAAGATGCAGTTTGGGGGAAAGTGACATCCTATTATGGAAACAGTGGAGAAAACTCATGAGAATATGTCATAAAAGTAAAACGTTTTGTGCGCAATGAGGTTGTTTATGTTTAAATGAAATGTTTTCAGCTGTAGAAACCTTTTAAATGAAGACAGGAATTCAAAATTATAATTATACATCTCTTCAGTTATAAAGGTTGCTCACTAGTTAGCATTTTTGGTAAATAGGATTCCTTTCAATCTATTAATAAATCTAAAATATTGCATTGGCTATGAGTTGGTTAATAGAACAATAAATCAAGTAGGCTGTTTTGCCGTTCTAAGTGAGCTATTTTACGTTGACTTGATCAGTGTTTGCTCTCCATTAGAGTCTCTGTGCTGTAGTCCTACATCCATAACTTTTTAGTACTCTGTGCCCCAGTGATAGATTATACCCTTGTCAGCACCCTCAGGGCCTATAAATTGGAGCTGAACCATAATGGTAAAAGTGGGTGGGACATGTTTGTGAATGTGTGTGTATCTCTTTGAACTATGTCTACCTCTCTGTTTGAAATAGATTCATGATTTATGGCCTAAACTAGCTGCACTGTCCCGTCAGCATCACATTAATGCCCTTTATCATAATAATCTCAGATTTCATCATGTAAGACTAAAAGTGGCAGTGTTTGCAAACTCTCCAGAGATTGTTTAAATCTCTCTGGCATGGATTTGCAAGTTTGTTCAATCATTTTGGAGCATTGTTCTGGATGATAAGCACAATTGTGTGCTGGCAGCGACCGCACTTTGCTCAGACAGGGGGCTTCCCTGGTAGGCATGGCTAAATCCTTAATGCACTTGGGGTGTGCGTGTTTGTGTATGACCACCATGGCTGATGCAGATTGACTTGACGTGTCTGGAGCCTGCAGCGAGGCTCACGGCTCTCCTGACCTCATGGCCCTCGCTTCAAATCTGGCTGAGCCAAAAGCATTACAGGCACCATGGGGTGCAGCGTGCAGACTTCCCAAGGGTTTTTCACTCTGCACTGGCACAGAGCTCTGTCATTAATGCTCTCCCTCCTCCTCTCCTTCATTCTGGTCCTCTAAATGCCCCTGACACACACACACACACACATATACACACAGACACACACTCCAGCCCTCTTCCTGGCACTTGATTATGTCATGTTAGTCTGAGATATTCATGTACAGGATAGTGAGAGATAGGCTAGTTCTTAAATATCCTGTAATGGAGTGTAAATGCATGAATAAATGTGTAGCCCCAGTCTGATCCTGAGCTCGGGGTTACTGCCTATGCAGAGTTTTGCATGTTCACCCTGTGTCCATGTGAGTTTCCTCCAGGTTCTTCAGTTTGCTCTCAAAAACATGCCGATAAGCGCATATGTGTGCGTGGTGCCCTGCAATGGCCTGGCGTCTTATTCGGTGTGTATTCCCACCTTGTGTGCAGTATTGCTGGGGGAGGCTCCAGATCCGTCATGACACAGGCCAGGATAAAGCTCTTACTGTTGAATGAATGAAAGATTTCTTTGAAGTGAACAAACGCAGTACTTCGCAGAAATCTAAATGTTCCTAAGATCAGCTCATCCAAACTCTGACCTCTTCCCTGTGTCTCATGATGCACGTGGCCTGTCTCTGATCACTTTGTATTTGTATCACATAAGCCTTCCATTTACCCCTTGTTATACTTCCTGTTTTTCTGATTTCTGTTTTCTCCTTTCTGGTTTTCCACAGTTCCTGTTTGCTCTTTTCCTCTCAAATCATTGTTTGCACCTGTCTCTTGTTATTGGACTTGTTTTGTCTTGTTAGTGCCCATTAGTGTGTGTGTGTGTGTGTGTGTGTGTCTCTCTAGTTTGTGAATGTTCTTGGCAATGTCTTGCTAATGTCAATCTGCAATTCTGAGCAGTGGTTTCCTGTGTTTTCTACTTTCTAATTCCTAGCTTCCTTGCTTCTCATCCCTTGGTCTTGGTTTTCTGTCCTCATATTTGCCATGTTAATTGAAGCAAGCGCCAAATAAAGATACAAATTAAGATCAGTATAGTAGGCCCATTGTGCATCATCGTGCAGACTGTCTGGGTGCTAATTCTAAACGAACAAGTCACAAACTGTTGATCAGGACCCACATATGTAAATAATCTCATAGATCGAATTGTAATCCAAGGACAATTACTTCTGGAAAATGTTGCTGCTTTCACAAGGATAGATCCTAGACTACATTTGCCATTGATCAAAACAATTCATACTCTATTAAAAATTCTATTAATATTGCAGTTGGCTAAATTTAAGTTCTAATTACTACTTGAAAAAATCTCTAGTGACGTCTTTGCAAATAAATGAAGGCTCCATGGGGATTCAGCCATTTCAAAAAAAAAAAAAAAAGCCTACCAGAGGCATATGAATGGAAAAATACAGAGACAGTAGTAAACAGATCGGTCTTAAAAAGACTGCTGGTAAATTTCATTGGCTTTAGAGCAGGATTTTTATAATTAATAAGGCCTGCACAGTGACTCAATAGAAGAAACAGGAGGTAATTGTTAGCAAAAAGCATTTCTTCAGCAAATACACTGATAAATTTTTACGTGGTTTATTTACATTACCAGTATACGATTTTATAGTAAATTAATTTCAGCTTCCATTTCACATACTAATTACACACTTTTTTACTCTCTCTACAGTAGATTATATTGATTTTACCCAAAGACACACTCAGACCTTCAACAACTGGCACTAAATCTTCTGCTTCAAAATCCAGTTCAATAATCATAATTATAGGGTGCCAGCTGAGTACAATTATGTTTCGTTGATTTATGTCACAAATCACCACTAATCCCTTATTTCAAGGAAGATTACATCAAGTGGGCCAAAATATCTTTTACAAGAAAGCTAGTGCAAGAGATAAATGTCTGACTTTCAAATCCCCGTCCCATGCTGAGGGTTGAAAGAAGCCTATTTTTGGGCAAGGCAAAGCGGCCACATAATTTTGGACTCCCGGTGGTCGAATGAGCCTCAGGTCTCTAATAACCCAAATTGAGTTGACTTTGCTGGGTTGAGAGAGGACTAGCCCCCAGGCTGCGGAGCAGAGAATTTGCAGAGTACAATGAAATCAAACATTAGCCTCCTGTACCAATGCAATGCCTCAGCCAGCACACTGCTCTTATTTCAAACACTCTCCAATGACCAAATCTAGTTCAACAGCCTTTTTTCTCTGTGTCCCACATTTACCATTTGGCAGATGATACATAAAATAAACCATAGCTCTATTAAAGGAAATAAGTATGAATAGGCATTCCAAATTTAAAATAATGTACACATGGGTATTATATACTTTGTCTTTCACTAACTGTAACACCATGCGGTGTTCAAATTTACACTTGTGTTTACATGATCTTCTTTTTGCTAATGTATGATGCCACAAACTCAAACCACAAACTGTGTCCTTTGTTGAGGTCTACTATATATGTTATTGTGTTAAATAAAAAAATAAACATTTTAAATGCAGTGTGAGAAAGTTGCACTTCAAAAGGAGAAGCCATCCCTCTGGGAGAGATCTCAGGTGATTGAGGTCAGGGAATTCGCAAAGTGCTCTAATGTTACAGAACAATACTTGAACTCAGTTCTAAAAAGAGGCTCCAGCTAATGTCAGCTTATGTTCCTTTGCTTAGTAATTTGCCCATTAATTGCTCATTAATTTTTGTCAATATTGATTGATATCTTGATTAATAGCCAGACAGACTAAGAGACCAGGTGGTGGGCCAAAGCTCTGGTTGCCGTGAACTTCACGCCATGTTACTGGGAGAGACAGGCTCAGTCCCAGCGTTAGGCCATTGTTTGACTTGGCGCGGCATACAGCTCCCTGGGGTTCAGCCCTTCAAAGGCTTTCTGTTAGCCACCGGAGCACTTATTGTAGAAAAATTGTCCCTCCAAAAAATTAGCATGGCAGAATGAAGAATGCATAATGCGAGGCAAATGACAGCTGCAGAGCTGAAACAATGGGCGTGCAATGGCTTTTGCTTTGGTGCACTTCTTATGGAAATGAAGCCACCCTCCACTTTAAGAAGCCAAGAAGAGGTTTGCCCATTGTTTGGTTATGTGTACACACTCCTGGATCAGGTTATTTAGTTTAATTTTTTACTTAGTAAGTGTGATCCCTTACTTTTTGGTAAACTCATCTTCCTAGTTTGATCATATTTTTGGGACCAGTCAAATTTCCCTGAATTTCAGTGTGTATTTGACCACAGGGTCAATTCGGCAAATTAGACACTTATACACCACAAGGCTGTTGGATTTAATTGGTAGACAAAGACTATACATTTGCAGCAAGAGAGAGAGACATTGTGTGTTAAGATTTGGTGCTTAATATGCTAATGTATTCTTGGGCTAATTCAGTAAGGGTGCTGGAGAAAAAGAGCAGCAGCATGATTGCAGCCAAATTGGATTTCAGCAGCAGCACCAGATGAATCAGCAGCCAGAGCAATCTATCCACTGCCAGCGCAGACTCTCCACGGCCAACACAGTCTTTGCAGTTACAGAGCAGGCTCTCCACTGCCAGAGTGATCTCTCCACTGCCAGACTGGACTCTCCTCTGCCAGAGTGATCTCTCTCTATTGCCAGAGTGGATTCTCCTCTGCCAGAGTGATCTCTCCACTGCCAGAATGGACTCTCCTCTGCCAGAGTGATCTCTCCACTGCCTCAATGGATTCTCCACTGCCAGAGTGATCTCTCTACTGCCAGAATGGATTCTACTCTGCCATCGTGGTTTCTCCACTGCCAGAATGGGAACGTCATTTCCAGAACTCCACTAGACTCTCCACTTCCACTGCGTTCTCCATTGCCAAAGCCATCTCTCAAATGGTAGACCAGGCTCTCCACTGCCAGGGTGGGATTTCCACTACCAGAACAATCTCTCAACTGCCTGAATGACTTGATATTGTTTGTTGTACTCAGTATGCATTATCATCACTACTGCTTGTATTGCCTTTTGCCTGTATTGGTAAATATTTTCAACCCTTGTTTAAAAAGGTTAGTTTTTGGTAATTCAGAGTTACTATTTGTGTATACTATTTGTGAGTTTGAGAGACTGTGCACTCACTATGTTTCCCTGTCCACGTTCCTTTACGTCTTTTTCCAAGTGAAAAAAAAGCTACCTAAGGTATGCGAAATATTCTGTATATTTGTAAACATGTAGATTTTCACATTTCAACAAACACCCTCAAGAGCCCTATTTGGTAGAAGAGAGCATGTCATTAAAGTGTGTTATTGCCTCAGCAGTACATGTTTTAGTTAAATGGATTTAGGAATGAATGCAAATTTTATCTATTAAGTTATTCCAAGTGGAATCTAGGAAACATAAACAAATGCCAGATGTCTGGGACAACAAATATGTAAGCAATTTAGACATTTGCATCAGTAATAGCTTATGGTTATACATTCAAATGGTCTGGTAAGTCCTTAATTTCAGTATAGCCTTTCACAGATGGCTTTGCCTTAATTAAAGGCTAAACATTTGAGTCATCTGCAGTGCCTTTCTTTGGCTGTCTTTCTTTTTCAACAAGGGCTTTTTTGTAGTCCTGCTAACAGTCCAAACAAACAACCTCATATTGTTCCGGACGGCGGTAGTCGCTGTTGATGCATTTGTTTATATGATCGATATGGTTAACATTACAATATGGCTTTGTGCTGTGCTAGGGGATGTTTGTCACAGGGCAAATGAGACGGGAACTTTTTCAGGGCCTTTGAAAACTGAGCTGGCGCAGTGTGCCCTCTCGCTATTGTTGTGCAGGAACAGAACCTCTCGCTTGGTATTCCCCTCACAAACCAGCCCAAACTTTGGCCTAAGAGATGGCCTACAGGAATCCAGCTTTGCTTTGCCAATTCAATCCATTTACCAGTCAGCTTTCTAACTCAATTTCTCTCTCCCTCTCTCACTTTTGCACTGTGTTTTATACCACACTTTTTGTTGATTTTTTTTCTTAATTAAATCTTCAATATCTTAGTCCTTCTTTTTGTTCTCCTTCCCAACTACATGAAATACATACAAAATACTTACAAACAAAATACAAAATATATGCAACATACACATTCAAAGGTGAAAAATGTATATATAATCCTTAAGGATAAAAAAAAAGTAGACAAGAATTTGTAATCTTGTTCCTCTACAGGTTTATGACATCTTTAGAAGACTATTGTATCCATCCATGTAAATGTTTGTAGGTAGCAAAATTTTATAGTGAGTCATAGTGAAATAATTATTGGCCAGTGCAAGGCAGTTAGGAATTTTTAGGCAGAACGCACCTTAATGACAAGTGAAACCTGTCAGATAGTGACAGGGTTGGATGCAAATACAGGATTTTATTGGATTGATCAAGGCAGAAAGGGCAGAGCAAACTCAACTGATGCAAGCAGAAGGCAATCAGGCCTTCAACAAATCAACAAACAGACTAAAGTAGGCAGGGACGGAACTGCAAGTGTGGTAGATGTTCCTTCTTTCCACTAACAAAGGAAGGGATGAGACCATACAGACAAACCAACTTTATTCTCAAGCACTCGGGCAATGAACAGACATTTTCACACTATGCTCAGTGCAGTCCTCAAACTGGTATTTGTCTAATTTCTCTTTTCATACTGTTTCTCAAGTTAACAAAAAACCGCCGATAAGCTGTTCACACACAGGTGTAACAGTTAATACACACAGGTGTCTTCTTGTTATTCAGCTTTTAAAAAAATATGTTTTTACAGGAACAAATTTGCAAGAACAATATGTTATCTGATAACCATGGGGTTGAAGATATCCTGAGCTGGAAATCCTCAGGACTGTACCACTTCCAATCAGTGAGATATTGCATCCTTTTTCCCCAATGTCTAGAGTACAGGATCTATTTGACGGTGTATGCTGGTTGGCCTTCTAGGTCGAGGGGAGCATTAGCTGAAGCTCCTTCATGTATGAGATGGGAATCAGTGGTTTCAAAAAGGATAAGTAAAATGTGGAGGATTTGTGCTTTCTCAGGTGTATGTGCTTTCTCAGACCTCCTCACTTCTTTGTAATCACTCAACACAGCTGTTGGAGCATTGGTTTTTGTTGTATTCCACAGAAAAGTAGAGGCTGGAACCCTAGCACACACCAGAACATCAACAGTCAATTGGGTGGCCAACTGGTGCAATGAATTTTTAGCATACTCTGCGCAGGATAGAAAAAAAAAACCTTTTCTCTTGACTTTTGACACAACATGTTCTTATGAAGCGGTCTATTTCTTGATTTGCTCACTTGAATTGGCCATTAGTTTGTAGATAATATCCTGATGTTGGGTTTACTGAGATCCCCAGCTTTTTTATTAAAGCTCTCCAGACTTGTGAGGTATATGAATTGCTCCTATATCTAACACTATGTCTTTGGGGATACCAAAGTATCTGAACACATGTTGATATAAGAGTTTGCCATTTGGAACGCTGTGGGTAATGCTGAAAGGGGAATTAGGAAAGGAACTTTGAGAATCAATCAAAGATGACAAGAATCATGGTTTGTTCAGTGAGGGTGGTGATAAAGTCTATAGCTAGATGTGACCAGGGATGCTGAGGAAAGGGCAGAGGCAGCAATTTTCCAGCAGGTAGAAATAAGGACCATTGCTTGAGTGCAGGTGGTTCATGACTTAATGAACTTTTAGATGTCAGTGAGGATGGGTGCCCACCCATACAGGTGTTGGGCAGCTGGTGGGTTTTTTTCAACCCAGGGTGTCCCATGGCCAGTATAGTACTTTTCAATTACTCAAGGAATGAAGAAAAAACAATGGTTAGGTAGATGACCTGATGTATTCTTGTGTGGATATTCGGCTACACCTCAATTAAGAGATGAGGAAAACCTATCAAAGAGAAACTTGACACAGGTTGGCTTATTAATTCCACAAGACCTATTCAATTAAACTACAGATGGCAGTTGGTGTGCAAAAAGAATATAACTTTATTAAGCACCAGACAGCAAAATAAAAAAATATATAATAAGAATAGGCTTGCAATCTCTTGGTCAGAAATATTTAACAATATTAAAATTGAGACATATATTACAGAGATTTTGTCCCCAAAACTCAATCTAGACTTGACCATGCTATATCTGACAGGTAGGTTATGCAGGTATTTTAACAAAACAAATATTTTTGTTTTTTTAATGCACCATTTGAAATTGTACCATTGGGCACCAGTTGCCACATGAAGGAGAAATGCATTGGGTTCAATATCTTTGAATAATGGTAAGTTTCCCAAAAGTACTGTAGCCTTGTTTTATCAATGAACCACCTGAATTTTGTCAGTTTCCCACTGTAATTTGAGATCCATATTAAGAGGTAACTGTGTGTCAAATTCACTCAGTGCACATGAATTATACAGCAGATACTGGCAGCAGTATTTCATGCTTGGAACGGGAAAATAACACAGCAGTTCGTGTTTTGTTTTTCATAGTCAACGTTCATCATTAAAGACCGGGAGATGGTTTTCACCTGCTTTTCCCATGAAATGACCCCTTTCATATCGGCGCCCCAGCTGCTGCCTGTCTTCTCCAGCTCTGATTAGAGGGCTGAGAGAAAGAAAAGCACCTTTCATGCAATGGGACTGGAAGCGTGCTTTCCCAAAATGATTTGTTTTCTTTATGTGGCTTTCGTTGTTATCGCAAAGTCATTAAGTTGGTCAGCAGTTTTGCTTCTAAAAAAACTTCATTAAACAGGACAAAGCAATTCATGAACTACAAAATCAAAATGCACTAATTTGCAGACTATAAAATTAAAATGTTAAACATAAATGTCTTAATTAGGTCACATGATCATACGGTATGTTGTCCTTGTGGAAAATTGAATCTTACAGATGTCAAATGCCCCTTTATAGAACACTCAGAGAGTGATTATAGAATTACTTGTAAGTGGCTAGCATCCTCTAATATCTCATTAACACCATTAGCTGGGTTTTTGATCCTTGATTGGATCATTTTTTTGCCAGACTGAAAGCTTTCTTCTTGGCAGTGGTCCATGTTGATCATTAGAGCAGTTCCACTGAGGCAGTGTTAGTGAAGATGGATCACTTGGTTAATAAATACTCTGAATGCTCCGTGTCCTCTTGTCCTGCCTGATGAGCTGACCTTAGGGCTCGATAGACATCATTAAACATCCAAACACTCACGGCGCCGGGAGAAACACAGGCTGAATGTCTATTCTGCATGCTCACATACACTTGCAGTTTGGACACACTGGATTGAATGTCTATACCTCATTGGCTTACAGACATTTTGGTTAAGGCTTATGGTTGAAATTCTTTTCTAAGACAAATATAGCTTCACAAATAGTGAAGTTAATGCCCGGGTATAAATGTATTTCTGAAACAAAATGTATTTTTAAGTAAGTAGATTTTACCTAAAACTGGTAGTTTGTACTTAAAATAAAACAAACAAAGGACAACTCAACCCTCAGTGTTTATACTGAAAGGTTTATCACATGATTAGTGATCCTGGTGCTAATTTGCTAATTGGTTGTTGCTGTATTTTCATTATTCCCATGAGAAGTTAGCGGTTATCTACTGCACTGTCATCACAATGGTGCACACAGTTATAATGATGTTTAATAGAAGAAAAAAAAAAATAACACTTTCAAACATAAGTGGTCAACCGGTATGATATTTCTGTTAGCTCCTATAAACAAAAGCACTTGCCATTTTCCAGCAATGTTCAACATCATATTAATGAAAAAATCCAGAGTAGAAGTAATGGAGACAGCAAACGTTGGACTCAGAGTCCCAGAATGGAATGACGGGGTTACAGCAGAGACTCGGCTAGTTAGCAATCTATAAGATGACAAGCACAATGCCTTGATGGTAGTATTAGCATGAAATTTGAAGCTTTGTTTGAGCAGAGTGTGCAGACGAGAGAACTGGACAGACTAAAGAACTTTAGTGCTGCTGCATCAGTCTCTTTATCTGGAAATTAATTCCCGCTAGCAGCATTATCACCATAGACCAGTTTGTCGATGAAAGAAGTGTAGTGAGGGTTTTTAAGAGAAGCGGCCAATAAGTGCTTGGCCTTTTTGGGAGCTTTGGGAAAACCCTACAAGGTGAAGCTCCCTCCTGAAGCTGTTTGAGAAGATGCCAAGAGTGTCAAAGTTTCATTAGGAACATTGTTAAGAATTTAAAATGTAAAGAATTTTACTATCTTGGTCAAAAAATTGTTGCATGAACAGGTGCGCCCAAACATTTGACTGGTACTGGGGTGTGTGGAAGGGAGGGTTTGTCGTATTGCATGTTTTTGTCCATCAGTATGGATCTGACCTGGAGCTCCGAGCTTTGTGTCTTACTCCAGCATTGACAAACACATTGAAAACCATGAAAGAATGTCATGACAAAGAACAACTCATTCCTCAGTGAGGACACAAACACCACAGCTGCTGGACAGAGGATCATTCACATTGTTAACTCATTCTTTCTTGTTCTCTCCTAGTCCTAAGTCCCAGGTTCATCAAAATTTCTTTAGCACAACCTCTAGCTGCTAATCATGCAATGTACAATGCAAAGTCCGCTTTCTGTACCTGACACAGAATGGCATCAGCTTCAAAGCTTCTTGGAGTCATGAGACATGAGACGTGTGTTGGCACGTAGCCCTTTTTAATTCCAACATCACATATGCGATTACCACGTCAGTCAGCTAGTTTACTGAAACAAGAGAGGCTAAATTACTTCATGAGATGTTGGCTGAACCATTTTTAGCAATCAGTCATGCAAGAACATGCAAGATAAACAAGAGTCTTGCCAGTATCTGTTGGATTTTATGCATAAGAACTTGAAATTACATTAAACAAACGAGCTCGGGATGAGAGGGACTGATAAACAAAATGCCTTTCATGAGTGTTGTTATTGTGAAATGAGTTGTGTTTCTTTTTATTCTTTTAATTTGTCCAATCTTGACATTGACACTATTGTAAATATGAAAAAAAATTAAAAATCTTTTTGTGCCATGGGAATATGAAAGCATTTTGCCTTGATGTCGTGTGATGTCTTGAAAAGAAAACATTTCCACAGTGCTCCATAAATCCCACTAAGAGGCTAAAGACATTTCATATTCTCACCATGCGTTTATTTAAGCTTGCTTAATGATATGTGTTCGACACTCTTTTGCACCACAGCCTTCTTAACTGATGAAGTCATTCATGCCAACAGATTAGTGAGCTGTGTAGTCTTGGCCCCAAAATAGCCGCCCTGTTAGCGATTGGTTCAGTTTTAGACTCTCCTGGAGTCAAAGACCGAATAGAAGTGACTGCATCCCAACAACAGCCGAGCATGTGCAGCTCTTTTGTGCCCCTTAATCCAAAGATCAGTTTTGTTGTTTCTCCTAAATTGCTTAAGGATGGGATTTGACTTGGGTCCCAGATGAGCGGTAAGAAGCAATGCAGGAGCATTAGTTAGAACGACGGTGCATAAGAGTTTCACATTGTGAATACTGCCCCTCAGGAATGCGGCACTAATCTTCAGGTGTTGCTACAAACTCCATAACTCTGGCATACCTCTGGGCTGAAAAATCCACTAACAAACTCAAACAAGTCTGAAAAACAACAGTCATGCCTGAGGTTCCAGACTTGGATGACATTCCTTTTAAATATTACCATGCATTTTAGTATGAACAGTAACTGTTAGACTTTTAATAGCACCATGGAAAAGGCATACTTTGACTATTTTTAATGTGGGTGTATTTTGCAAACCAATAATTTAGATAGAAGAAAGAAAAGTGGAATATTTGAGTTTTCCATCAGAAGTGTTTGTGCTGCTGCTTCCACAACCACAATCAAACGTGCAAACAATGTATCCAGAAGTCTAATTTCCGCCACGTGCATTGACTCAAGAAACTATGGGATATTTACACCAAATCCAGGCAGAGGGAAGTATCAGAAGAAAAATACACAGTGGTTAGGAGCTCTGGTTGGAAGCTCATAGATGGTGCCACATGACTTGGAACTACCTCGTCCTTCTCGTGCAAAAGGCAAAAATGTATTTTTTGGTTTGAAGTATTCTGCCATCTTAAGGCTTGGGATACGGGAAATTGTAGACAAAGTTTTCTGTATGATTCCTTTCATGTGAAATTCAACACTATGTAGAACTAGAGAAACCTAACAGGCAGCCATGATAGAATCTCAAGCTAATTCACAGGTATTAAATTTATTTGCGAAATAGTTCAAATATGGGCCTAGTAATATAGCCTGATGGTAAACATAAGCAAAGCAAACTTGTTTTTTTGTCCTATTTCCACCACCCCGAAACACAATATATGTTTATATTAAACTATTTCTGATGTGTTTAGCGATTCTGGTGCTAATTTGTTGGTTGGTGCTGTATGTTCATTATTCCTGTGAGAAGTTAGCTTTCGTCTGCAACGCTATCAAAGGGAGATATTACTAGCACAGTTACATTGGTGTTTAATTGAAAAAAAAAAATATTCAGCAATCTCAAACATAAGGCATAACTCTCATTTTTGTTGTCAGCACCTAAAGCCAAGAGGCCAAGCACTTCTTTTGTCACTCTCCATGTTCCAGTGATGTCACATTAATGAGAAATCCCATGTAGAAGTAGTGGAGAAGTAGAGCGGAGTAACAGCAGAGACTCGGCTCGGCTATTTCGCGATCTGCGAGATGATGATTGTGATGGTATTGATGGCAGTTTTAGCTTGAAAGTTGAAGTTTTGGAAGCTGATTTGTTTGAGCAGAGTGTATACCTGAGGAGCTATCAGCTAGCAGTCGAATGCCATTGTGGATAATGTAGGAATGCAGTAACCTAAAGCGAAAATGGACCAATATGTCAAGGAAAAGAAGTTAAAACTAAAAAAAAAAAAGAACTCAGAATTTATTTCCAAACTAAATCTTGAACACCACTGAAGATCACATTAATTATAAAGATTAACAGGCAACTCCTTCAGGCTCTGATCTGTAGCTTTGATGTGTTCTTCTTTGCACATGAATCACTTTAAATAAAGGCATCTACCACACGGACAAATGTAAATGGTTTTCTTTAAAGTGTTCTTGCAGTGGTATTGGTTCAGTAAAGAGTAACAGAGTTTGGAATCCATGCCCATGAGCAATTACCCTAGAAAATGAGAGGAAATGCCAGGTACGTACTTCTTCTGGGAACATTAACTCTCCTGCAGTGAAGCCTCATATAGTGATGAGCTGGGATCTTAAATCACCTGGGCCTTTAGCAGCAAGACGTGCTTCACTACAACACCAAACAGAAATCTTGTTGTAGATATAACAGATGGCACATAAGTCATTATCTCATCTGTTTGTCACCTATCTTTTTTATGCAATGGGGTCCAAAGGTCTTATACCACTAATGCTTCTACTTTACCTTGTTTTCTAATTTATATTATCAGCAACCACTTGAGTGAATAGTTAGAATCCTTCATGAATTTTCAAATGTCTTTTCTCTTATGTATTAATTCCAGTGTGCACTTGAGCTGGCATGGACTGTACATTCAAGATATTCAATATATGCAACATTTCTTTTCTTTTTTTTAAATGTTTCAAAATTCTAAAACTTTATGTTTTCTGTTCCAGTTTGAAATTTTTTTCATGTCCTAGAACTTGGGTTAGATACATATTAGGTTTATAATGTATACCTTCCCAAAATATATTAAAATATGTTGAGACCAGAAACATACCACAAATTGCTCTTAGCCTCAAGGATTTTAAAATAATACTTACTAATAATTAAGTTTATTTAATTTGAGATAACCTAAGCTGTATTATATTGGTCATGTGCAATAGACTGCAATAGACTGGCATCCCATCTAAGGTGTATTCATTCCTCATTCCCAGGTTCCCAAGTCCCACCACGACCCTGACCAGGACAAAGCAGTTACTGAAGATGAATAAATAAATGAATGATATTGGTAATAATTATTACTTCTTAATAATCATTTAATAATAACAATCACAGTAGCAGTATTATGACTTTTTGTTTTTTCACTTATCTGGTATTAATTGGCAGTAAATATTTATCTGGTGTTTTTTTTTTTTTTTTTGCCCTGTTACTTGCCCTGTTATCAACAAATTGACCTTATTAATGTTCAGAAGGTTCACTGGGTTTACACGCTTCTCTTTATCATTGTTAAATGAGCAGTAAAACAAAAGGTTATTATCATTGTCCCCAGTTGCCCCTCACCTACTTAACCCTTTAAGAGCTTTCTAATCTGCCATGACATGAAGCTTTTAAATCACTATTGTTTAAAAGAACAATAATAACTCATAATAACTCATCATAATCCTCTTGGTCAAGCATATCCACATGCTTGAGGACTTCACAAAAGAGCAGCATCTGCTGTACTCATCCAGAAAAAGCTCCCAATAACTGTGAACCTTACTCATTATTTTTGTACTTGAGGAGGTGTATCCTTCCCCAGATGTACCATGAAAATTGCTCACTGTGAGACCTTAAAACCTTTGGGCAGTTTTCCTATGAATATTCATGAGACACCCAGACGTCACCCTTTTCCCGAGCTTGTCCCTTTATGAATATTCAAATGAAGGGAGGTAATCGTCACTCCTAACAAGCGTCCTCCTGGCATGAATATGCATGAAAGAAAAGGTCTGCTTTGTGCATCAATGGAAATCCAGCACCTCAGCAGCGGCAGCAGCCGCAACCATCTGGAGCCTTTGGTGGCACAATATAGAATACGCCCAATAATAATGCAAAAGGCTTCACACAGGTCCTTTCTATCAACTACTGCATTATCTATGACTTCCTGTTCGTAGGAGTAAAAGCATCAGTAGATTGTTGAAATTTTATTAATATCAGTATATATTGCCCTAAATTGAATGAACCTATAAATAGTTTGTGGTATAGAAATGGTACAAAGCACTACCCCTCCTCAAATAAACCTTTTTTTTTTTTAATTATAGATACAATTAAAACGTTTTAAACAATGAATAAATTCTATATTTGATTAAAATTGTGTTTATGTGCTCTTTGCTATTCAGGGTTGCATGTTCCCCAGTTAAACATCTGAAATTACTAAGAAAAATAAAACACCTAAATATTCTTCGCAATATTTTTTTAATACTTTTAATAGGATGTCTTTTAAATTACTATGTTGAAATGGATGTGTCTGGTCTTATAAAATTTTTTAAAAAATTAAACAATTTAAAAAATGTTAATAATGAAACACAAATAAAATATATCTCTGCACTAAAGCTATATCTTTCCACACTCCTAAATATGTGAATAGGAAGATGATCATTGCCTCCATCTGGACCACATGATAAGCAGATGTCTCTCTACATTTATATATATATATATATATATATATATATAGAGAGAGAGAGAGAGAGAGAGAGAGAGAAAGGCAGAAAGAGAAACAGAGCTCACAGAATCTGTAAATGTAAATACCTTCAGGGATACATTTAGACATTCGGAGCCAGA
The DNA here is from genome assembly GCF_027358585.1 of Pangasianodon hypophthalmus. NCBI lineage: Eukaryota > Metazoa > Chordata > Actinopteri > Siluriformes > Pangasiidae > Pangasianodon > Pangasianodon hypophthalmus. The sequence continues at coordinate 3,562,952 of NC_069720.1, forward strand.
CATTAAATAGGAGTACGTGTGTGTTGAGGTGGCATTTCAGGGTGTGTCTCCCTTCTAAAAACTCGCATGACGCCTATTTTTGTAGTTGCAATAACTGTTAAGACGTTGGTTTCTGAGTATTAACTGTGTGTGGGAGGTTAACACTGTGCTTGATGACGTGTGTGAAAAAAACAATGCAGGTCTTATGTTTGGTTTCCTTTTGTCCTGTGTGCGTCAGACCTATATTTACCATGTACATGGAGAAGACCTCTACATCAGCTTATGTTAGCCATGGTCCTTATGCTGCTGTTCAGAACTCCTGGCACAAGACAGGGCACAAGTCTGCATGTCAACATGTTATTTTCAGGGCCTGAGGACACACTCATCCCTCGCAATATCTCCACCTAATCTCTCTGTCAGCAGCGTAGTGAAAGCATGTGGACGAGTGGCATAAGTGTGGAGAGACCGAGGGAGACACTCCATCTCAGGGGGTATTAGGGTGAAGGGTCAGGTGGATGTAAAATAATAATAATAATAATAATAATAATAATAGCCAAATAATAACAATATAACATATAGAAGATACAGAACAAAAAATGTGTAAAATTAGAATAAATTTGTAAAAGTAGTGTGCCAGTAAAAGTAAGGCAAGTAATAAAAGCTAGTTAAAAGTTTAAAAATGTGTTTTTAGCCATTTTTTAATGATCTGTAGCTTTGATGTGTTCTTCTTTGCACAAGGATCACTTTAAATAAAGGCATCTACCACACGGACAAATGTAAATGGTTTTCTTTAAAGTGTTCTTGCAGTGGTATTGGTTCAGTAAAGAGTAACAGAGTTTGGAATCCATGCCCATGAGCAATTACCCTAGAAAATGAGAGGAAATGCCAGGTACGTACTTCTTCTGGGAACATTAACTCTCCTGCAGTGAAGCCTCATATAGTGATGAGCTGGGATCTTAAATCACCTGGGCCTTTAGCAGCAAGACGTGCTTCACTACAACACCAAACAGAAATCTTGTTGTAGATATAACAGATGGCACATAAGTCATTATCTCATCTGAGTGCTGTTTGTGATTAATTCATCCAACCAATTCACACATAAAGTTGTGAATGATACTGAGAATTAAACATTTTGCTCAAGGGACCAACTGTAGCTCTGTGCCGTTCTTGGGATTTGATCTCACAACCTTCTGGTCACTATGTAAACAGCAGAACTCCCTCTCTGCACATACGTGAAAGCACCAGGTGCATGCTGTCAGATTTACTCCAATCAGAGCAAACGACAGCTACTGGAATCAGCTAAGGCCTCAAGCAGGTGTCTTGTGTTGTTACAAATTAGACAGGACAACTTGTTAGCATTTAATTCATACAGGGCTTTATTGTGTCAAGGAAAGGTTCATTAGTTTTGTTGGAGCTGTTCATGTTTGTATGCAATCACAGATTGTGTGTTTTTTCCAAGTGGAAAAGTGAATAAATTCTTTATGTTTTAGAGTCTTTGCAAATAAAAAATCATTCAGCAGACCCATTCTGGTCGACTCGTGATTTATCTGCATGAGTTATGGTTTGGTTCCACTGGTCCCCTTCGAGGCTCAGTCAAGTAAATAGAAGACTGAGGCTCGAGTGCAACGAGTGACTTTTACCTCAGGTGATGAGAAAGAAAGTGAATGAGTCAAAGTGAAAACTTATTTCCCCATTGTAAACTTATAGTATAACTAGTACAATTTGGCTGTAATGGTGTTTATTTTGCAAATGAAGAGGTAGACAGGATGTTTTTCGGTGGAACTGGAATGAAATCTTTAAATGCAATTTTCTATTCTTCTTTTACAGTTTTGGGGGACTTTAAAATGCTAGAACTTTGCTTCTAATTGAAATACAGTCAGTTCTATAAATATTTGGACATTGACAAATTTATTGTTATTTTACCTGTCTACCACAGTATACTGGAGCTGAAATTAAATGATTCAGTTTTAATTTGAGGGTACTTACATCCAAATCAGGTGACTGGTGTACAAATTACGGCACTTTTCATATACCCCCCACCCTCTTTTTAGAGACCAAAAGTAATTAGACAAACTAACATAGTCATAAATTTAATAGTTATTTTAAATACTTGATTGCATATCCTTTGCAGTGCAGTCAGTGACTGCTTGAAACCTAGAACCCCATAGACATCACCAGGTGTTTGCCTTCAGTTTTGCCTTCAACAATTGAAATGCATACCCAATTAAATTCAGATCAGATGACTGACTTTGGCTATTTCAGAACATTCCAATTCCTTTTTTTAAAAAAAAAAAAATACTTGAGCTGCTTTCAAAGTATGCTTTGGGTCCATCTGTACTGTGAAGTGCTGTTCACTGAGTTTTAAAGCATATGGCTGAATCTGAGCAGATAATATGGCCTTATACACTTCAGAATTCATCCTGCAGCTTTTGGCAGCAACCACATCATCTGTGCAAGGGAATCAGTTCTGGTAGGGCTGGCAGCCGTACATGTCCACACCATAAGATGAGGTGGTATGCTTTGGATCATGAGCAGTTCCTTCCCTTCTCCATACTCTTCTCTTCCCATCATTCTGGTACAAGTTGATCTCATTTGTCTATAGAATGTTTTTTCCAGGCTTTTTAAGATGTTTTTGGCAAACTCTAATCTGGTCTTCATGTTTTTGAGGCTTTCCAATGGTTTACATCTTGTGGTAAACCCTCTGTATTTACTCTGTTAAGTCTTCTCTTGATTGTTGACTTTGACACAGATACACTTCCTGAAGGGTGTTCTTGATCTGGCCAACTGTTGTGAAGGGGTTTTTCTTCACCAGGGAAAGAATTATTCTGTCATCCACCACAGTTGTTTTCCATGGTCTTCTGGGCCTTTTGGTGTTCCTGAGCTCACCAGTGCATTCATTCTTTTTAAGAATGTTCCATATAGTTGATTTGACCAGACCTAATGTTTTTGTTATCCCTCTGATGGGTTTTTGTTTTATTTTTCAGCCTATTGATGGCTTGCATCACTGGTAGTGTCAGCTCTTTGGGCTTCATATTGAGAGTCACTTGCCACACTTGAAATCAACTCTAGACCTTTAATCTGCTTATAATAATAATGAGGGAATGAAGGGACCACATATAAAAAGTGCTGTAATTTTGACACCATTCACCCAACTTGAATGTCAATAATCTGCACTATATATATATATATATATATATATACAGATTAGCCATAACATTAAAACCACCTGCCTAATATTGTGTAGGTCTCCCTTGTGCCATCAAAACAGTTCTGACCTGTCGAGGCATGGACTCCACAAGACCTCTGAAGGTTTGCTGTGGTATCTGGAACCAAGACATTATCAGCAGATCATTTAAGTCCTGTAAGTTGTGAGGTGGGGCCTCCATGGATCGGACCCCTTGGGTGCTCATGACCCTGTCGCCAGTTCACTGGGTGTCCTTCCTTGGACCACTTTTGGTAGGTACTAACCACTGCATACCAAGAACATCCCACAAAACCTGCCATTTTGGAGGTGCTCTGACTGAGTCTTCTAGCCATCAGAATTTGGCCCTTGTCAAAGTCCCCCAGATCCTTACACTTGCCCATTTTTCCTGCTTCCACCAAATTAACTTTGAGAACTGACTGTTCACTTGCTGCCTAATATATCCCATCCCTTGACAGGTGCCATTGTAATAAGATAATCAATGTTATTCACTTCACCTGTCGGTGGTTTTAATGTTATGGCTGATGTGTGTATATATATATGTATATATACATACACTGTGGTAGACAGCTAAAAATAATGATAACTTCTTCAACATCCAGATTTTTATGGGCCTGACTGTACGTACAAAAGATAGTTCAGTTCTGAAAAGCCTATAGTTTTCAGAATTATTTATAGCTGAAAATGTCAAAATTTGTAAAGGGTTTTTGCAGGCCTCCACATAGATAGAATATCCACCTGTTCATTTTGCTAGCATGTCTCAGCTGTGGTGTCACGGTGTGAATAGTGTGTGGAGGGAGTCCTGTTGAATGGGATTATGTGCAATAATATGCCAAAGTTCATCTTTTGTACTCTTTTATGAAGCACTGTCAGTCAAGAACAATTCCGCCTTTATTCAGCCTTGTGAGATAAACTGTTGAGATGTGTGCGTGGCAGGTCTCTCAGAGATGCTCCTCATATACAATGAGCATTAGATGACACAAAGGCTATTATTCTGGTAGGTATTTTTTGTATGATGTTCATTGTGGATTGGATTTCACTTTACCTTAGAACATTTAGATAGAAATGATCCAGTCATTGGAGCTGCTGGAACATGCATTCATTTTTATTTCTGTTTTCAGACTGATGAGCCAGAACCAAAACCAGCAGAAGTGGAGCGTTGAAATGAAAATACACTGAGCCACTGGGATTCGCTGTGGTGCCGCTTACCATTAGCACTTTCCCTTGTGTCCGACATAGTGCTTTTGCATATTTAACAGAGCAGAGGGTCAAATACTGTCTACTTCCTGCCATTAAAATGGATGGAACTGTGTTTTTTTCTGTGGGAAAACATGTGTTCTGGTGTGTGAGGTGTCATAGTGGCTTTGGCCACCAACATATCAAACCATTGTTTAAAAAAATACGTTTAAAAAAAAGACAGTTCTCTTTGTCTCCAGGCCAAACATGGGCAGAATTTTTTTTTTTCAGTCAAATGAAGTAGCACCACTCCAGTGTATCAAGATGGAAATCAGTTCCTTTTTGAGTAGTAGCTCAGAGCTAATAGCTGAGTGGGTAAAAATATCCCCAGATGTACATATTTTGATAACTTAAGTGGAACATTCCAGTCATTCCACTCCATAAACTCTCAAGCGCAAAGACGGTAAAAAATGTTCATCCAACCGAGTCCATTTAACGGCCAATCCTCAGACTGGCTCCACTCTGTAATGGGATTCAGAAAGTCCAGGTGCCATGCGTCAAACAGGACTAATTGTTTGCAGTGCTGCCTGTCAAGTGCTTCTCAAACTGGCTCTCCCAGGGGTCTGGGTTTTACTTCATGGAGGTCCATGACACTGCATTTTATTATCCATAATAAACAGTACTTTTCCCAAAGGGAAACATGTAGATGTGTACTTGCACCTCCATTAGTACATACAATTTTAAATATCTGTTCATTTCGTTTTAATTATTTTAGTAGGCCAAAAACATTTTGCTAGGAATTAATTGGTAAGGTAATCAGTGATGGCCTGTCAGGATATTAGATGGGAGGCTAAAATATAGTATCTATCAATAGCTCAACAATGAAATGATTAGTGTTGAGCGATGCATTATATTACGAGGTCTCATCAGTGGTATACTAACAATGATATGGGGCAAACTATTATACACACACACACTTAAAGACAGTTAGATGGACAGCTGTATTCATTATTTTCATTATTCAATACAATTTTTTTAAGTGTTTCTAGTTCGTGAAGCTTTACTGGGTTCATGCCTTGTTTCCTCTGTATACCGAATATGGTAACCAGAAAAGCTGGAACCTTTTCATTCAAAAAAAAACAAAAAAAAACACTAACCTTATAGTTACTTTTTGTGTTACTTGTACTTTGGTTGGACAATGTGTGCTTAGTTTTTACTAAACGTTACTAATTGTAGTAACATATTTACTTTTAGTTTCTTCTCCAAAGACATTTGGGGAAGAAAAAGGTTGACATGTGTTACTTAGAGACAGGATGCAAGTGCGTATACTTAGTTTTCTTTATTAAGGCAAATCAAATACTCAGAGTCATAATCCACAGCAGAGGTCAAATCACCAGCAGCCAGGATCAAACAAGACATATCCACAAGTATAAACCAAAGAACAAACGAGACTCATAAACAGGAAACACTGAAACATGAAAAAAGTCTTGGACTTTAAGTAGCAAATGCATGATAAGACTTTGCAATGAGATAAAGACACAGGAGGGTATAATAAAACAAATTCAAAAAACATTGCAAAGAAACAGCAAACAACCAAAAGAACAGCGGCAGCCAAATGCGCCAGCATGCACTCGACCGTATAAATAGACAAGAGCTAAAGAGCTAAACATAGAACACATGGAAACAATTGGGAAATAAACCAATGGTGAGACAGAGGTGAAGACAAGACAGAAGCCAAAACAATAAAAGTGCGAGCAGTGTACGTCACACATGATAGAGATGGAGTAAATAATCCACTTTGTTTGCGTTCATTTCAACCTCGCGGTATTTCACATGCCGATGACGTGGTATGGATGTGTCTGCAACATGGGCGCTAAAATATGAGCCTCAATGAGTATGAGATCTAGGGGCATGTAACTGTGTAGTGACATGACTGGACATGTGATAAGCAGCATGAATCTACAGTCTGGGTTAGAAAGAAATCAGCCGCAGCTTCTTTATAGCATTCTGTGTGTTTTTCTTACAAGCATAGGTGGCGCTGTTGAGCTTGGTTCTACAATAAGTCCAAAATAATCTGCTTATAGACATTCAATAACAGCAATACCAACATTATATTGATGTATTTGTATCTTTTAGTCCTGCTAGCCTATTTTTACCAGCCATCCCTGAAGGTATTAACTTTTTAAAATAATAAGTGCTTAAGCTTTCTTGCCTAAGAAGAAAAATATGTCTCGTATGACCTCTAAACCTATAACAATCCTGACTCATATAGACCAGTAATCACTAGCATTTCATTGGTTTTTTTTTATGCAATACATGAGTTGCTTTATTAGCCAACACTAATGCAAGACGTCTCTGTCCTGGTACTTTTTTTCCCACAAGAGCTTTCCCACAAGTCATACATTCGTAAGTCTCTATAAGTCTTGATGGCCTTACATCCTCTTTTTGCTCGAGTGGTCTGGCAGAAAAGTGGATCATAATTGTGAACACAATACATCCTCTGTGCATTTCTAAATGAAACACTTCTTATGTTTAAACAGCCTTAAACAGTCCAGAGCTGTTTGTGGGAATGATGCTGTTAAGAAGAAGTGGTGGAAGTAACAAAAAAGGGGGGATTTTACTTTCGTTGTAAAGAACGAAAAATGCCTGGACAGAAGATCTTCTGCTGATGATTGTTTGGAAGCATTTCAGTGGAGTTATGGGGAGAAAATCCTCATGATGCTGTAGATCTATTATCATTTAATGTAATTTGAAAGTCAATCTACAGCCTATATGTCATTATCCCGAATTAATTTATACAAAAAACAATTAAATACTATAGTTACATAAATTAGATTTTCATTTTCCAGTCATTTGGGTGTTAACTCTATGTTATACCGAAGCTCTGCTGAATTCTCAAAGCTGATCAGAAGATATTGATTAATTTTTTATAACAGCAGCTCGGACAGTAGTTCTGGCACTGGTCCTAATAATAAAAGTATTTTAAAATGTGTTGTTCTTTAACAAAGAAAAATGTCTAAACATTTATACGGTGAAATGTTCTATAAGGAGATGTTTATTTAACATATATGGAAGGAGTCTCCAGTGTCAGCGCTTTGTAAGTTTTCCACCACGGTAAAGACTTCTGGACAAACAGCCTTGCACTTTCCAGTTTTTCTGTAACATGAAAGAATATGTTTTTTTGTCTTATTAACTTGAAGAGAGAGAGAGAGAGGGAGAGAGAGAGGGAGAGAGAGGAAGAGAGGCTGTTGAGAGAAAAACTGTTTATAGTGCTTTATTCCTTCGAAGTGTTTCCTTCGAAATATTTCCACACTTATCCTAATCTAGAGCAGTTGCTGAAGCACAGTTGAGATCGTGAGTTCAATAGAAGGGTGTTTCTGTGGTTGATTTCGGATGAATTTCACCCAGAAGTGTGCTAATAACCCACTGGATGATTAAGAGATCTGTCAGATGCTAACCCTTCTAACATTTCCTAACACAAAACACACGCTCTTTTTCTCTCTCACTCTACCAAAGATACAGTTAAAGAGAGACTTGTATGATAGAAATGCACCAGTGGACATGCAGTAATTGCTTTGCTGATGGAGATGGGGATATTCTAGGCTTTAAAATGACTTACACAAGCCTGTGTGGTCTGGAATTTGACACAATGCTTTGCATTTTTTGTGGCTTTGTGTTTTTTTTGCAGTAATTAACATATTTATCCCAAGTTATGTACGACTTTTCTGTAGCATTGCATTTTTTAGCAATAAGGTGTAAACAAGACGAGCTTTGTTCACATCTTTCTGAGTATAACTTCTTGCTCAACGCCTGTCCATTGTCTTAAAAACAAAACAGAGTTTAAAACTAACCGAGGCATGGGCATAAACCAAGTTTTCATTAGCTCCTAATGCCCTGGAGGCTGTTGTTGTGGGTTCTGGTTAACCGCTCCTGGTGAGTGTGTGACCACATGGGCAGCTTTTTGACCTCTGTGTCTTGACCCAAACTCACTCAACAGTAATGACCACATGTCAAATCCCATTCAATGTTTTTGGTAAAACAACCAGTATTGTGTGTTTTTTGTCATAGCCATTAAAGATGAATTTAAAAAGTATAAACAATTTATAAAACATTTTTACAGTAGGAAAATGCTTTAAAATGTGAAAGGCTTAATAATAACTTTATAACATATTCATAAGAATTTAATATGTAATGTTTAATCATTTATGAATCATTTATTTTTTATTTGTAAACTACAGGTAAGTTAGTAGTAACCCATATACAGTAATGATAATGTACATAATAATAAACATGAAGCTTCAATAATGGCTCTACATTATAATGAGTTGAATTCATGAATCAGAAGGTGCAAGAACTCATTCACACGGACTTGTTTGGTGTGCACTTTGCATAATCCAATGCTTATAATAAAGGGATCTTTTTTTTTTAAAAAAAAACAACTTTTATCGTTGATATTGTGAAGCTTTCTGTTTAGGACAAGTTTATGTAACATTTCAGGAAGGAGTCTTGAGTTACTGTAAAACCTATTAAACCTATTTGTAAATATTTTTAGCGTCTACTGGCAGATAATGTCAAATTTTCAACATTTTTTGATTTCTAGAAAGAAGTAAAATTATCTGTCAATAGAATGACAGAATTACAGGCCTGAAAATTGTAAAAGCATCTACAAAAGAGGCTGAGTAATATTTGGATTTATAATAATCTCTTGCACACATTCAAGGAATTTTCAGTTGCTAAGATATAGATTTTTTTGCAGTGTAACATTTTTGTCTTAGTAACATCAAGAGAGAGGAACAAGAGAAGCTGATGAGGAAATGTCTGTTTATATTTGCTCTAACATAAGTGATAACAGGAACTAGCCTGTGTTGCAGACGTTACATAACATTGGATGGAACTATAAAAGTTAAAATCCCAAATGGCTATGGTATAAGCGGAATAACACACTTCTGGCCATGCTGTTACAAGAAAAAAATCATTTTATTTAGTGGATTATTAATTCCACTTTGCATCAGGCTGAATCACACCACCCCATCATGTGTTATTCCTTACTTAATTCATCCTATATTAAGGGTAAACTTTATGTGTATAATTTAGTTTACTGAGCTTATGTAACTACTTTATTATGAGTTGTTGTGTTTTTTGCCAATTCCCACTCACCAGCCAGCTCTCCTAGTCTATCTACCCTCTTCTACATACATGAGCCCACAGATGCCCATGATTGGCTAGTGTTACTGTGATTGACAGGGGAGAGAGAATATGCCATCCTTCCCACCTAGACCTTCCCATATTTAAACTAAATGTTAGTCTGTTTAAATGATCGTTTAAAATATATTGAGTAATTATGTAATTATCACCATTATCGTCAAGTTTTAATTTTATAAATAAATCTTTTGTTGAGGAAAAATTCAAGAATTCAAGAATGAATTCAAGAAGAGAAAGTGAAGTGATTAAAGAGCAGTTACGGTTAGAATAAAACGTCAGGGTTTTCACAAAGCATGAGTTTGTTCATTTACCAATTAACCTACATCACAACAATTAACATTTGGTACAGTATGTACTCACTGAAGCCTCGAGTTTCAAAGAAGGTTCTAGAAAGATTAGCGAATAGCCTGTAAACAAATTAATTATACAAATGCCTATGAAAGGAAAGGTTTTAGTTGTAAAGCTGCTTGGTTATTGCTTACTGATTATGTGCCAATATGGTGTGTGACCAGGTGAATGATGATGAATAAATGATTACCACATCTATTAGCTTATTGGCTTATGATCATGTTGTAAAAGAAGTTCATTAGAAGGCATTATTATCAGTTTTTAGAATAATGCATTACTAATCTAGTTTTCAAGGGAATACTGTGACACGTCTGAATGCAGAAAAAGGAATTTATTTATAACAGTTACAAAGAACAAAATATTTAAAAGCATTCTTTATCTTACATACGCTGTACAGAGGTGGCACGTATTTGATTCTAAATGATTCTGCAAAAGGAACTAGAAGTATTAAATAGAAAACCGAAAATATTAAAGTTGATGAAAAAATATGAAATATTTCATTTATCTACTGTACAAAATAAGAAAGAAAGAGAATTGAGTTGAAAATGGAATCCATAATATGGTACCCTGATACAGTGTTTAGGCCTTTTACATGATCAAAAAAAAAAAAAAGTATTTTACATAACAATACGATGGTCTTGCCATCTTATAATAGCTAAAGAAAAATCTTGGCCTCTTTGGTTCCACGGTTCCGTATAATACATTTGAACAGAATTTATTTTACGTCTATAAAAATAACTTTTATTTCAATGGCAAGTTTTTTTTTCTTTTCTTTTACTCATAATGCAACTTTTTCAGTGCAAACATCATATCATAACAACCATTCGTTCAGAGAAGGAAGCGAAAGACATTTCAAGTATTGAAAGATAGTATACAACTACTAGCTAGTTTGTCTGAAGTGGGTCGGTACTATACATTGCATAGTTTGTGCGGCACTTATTTGAAAAAAGGATTGTGAGCGAGCACAGGTGTGCCACTTGGTACCCTTTAAAGGCATTTCAATTAGCAAGTGCTATAAAATGTGCATTTAGGGTGGGGTTTTTTGTTTTTTTTTTTTGCAAGTGTGATGCTGCACCCTTAACCAACTGAAAAATGGCAACTTGAGAGAAGAAATGTAATATACTACAGTTCTTTTAAGTACTTTTGGAAGTGTTTTTTTCTTCTTCAAACAGCACGGTAACAAACACATAGGCAGAGATTGACAGACATAATTCCTTTCACTCTGTGTACAGATTTTTTACACAAATGAGCAAACTCTCTAGACAGGATTGAAGCATTACAGAAAAGATTCATGTCTCCTGCTATATAAAAAGCCCTTGTACTAGGTAATGGCAAAATGCCTACTCATGTCCTGCTGTAGTAAGACCCACTAACATGAATACTTGAGAAAGCAGCATGTCTTAGACAATATGGGTCAGTTGTTTGACAGAGTTGGACAGATGAATACTGCTTGATGGAGACTCTTAAATGGATTGGTTGTCGTGTTTTCCAATGGAGTGGTTAAGCGAAGTGCTGCTGTTGAAAGGAGTAAATGGGGAGTTGGTCAGTGCTTTTGTATACAGTGAAAGAGGCATAGTTGAGAAATTCTGGGAAAACGACCCTTTCCTAAGGCTTCTCTCATCTCAATTTCCCAACATGGCCATTTTAGAGGAGAGAAGCAAAGAAACAGCAATAACCTGTGACACAACTTTCTCATCTCTTTGACATCAACACCTACTGTACAAACCTGTGCTCTTAGAATAAGACTGTATCTCACATAAATGAGTCTACCAGAAAGATATTAACCAACATAAATATATGTACAAAAGATTTGTGCATGCATGGGTGTGTGGGTGTGGACATCAAGGTGACTGTTTACCCAGCTGTTCATAAATATCACTTTACAATAATTCGTTCCATCAATGAACGTTTACAGAGTTACGAATCTTTAAAAAAAAAAAAAAAAAAGCCATGCTCAAGCGCATCCACACTCCTCTACGATCATGTTGGGTACATCACGCTTGACGATGTTATATTCATCATCAAAGTACAGCATGGACATGGTGCTGAGTTTGGTGGGGATACAGCAGGAGTTCATGGAGCCTGGACTCATCCCCCTCATGCGGTACTGGTTCACTACAGCGGTGTGAAATGACGACGCCGACCCTGGAACGCCAGCCATGTACGCCGGGCAGCTTCCCTCACAGTAGTTGCCATAGTAGCCCGATGGCGCGATGATCCAGTCGTTCCAGCCGATGAGGCGGAAGTCAATGTAGAACTGCTGGCGGCAGCACAGGCCGCTGGTACCATCACACTCCAGGCCGCGCTTGCGGATGCGGTGCTTGCTGTCTGTTGCACGTGCCTGCACCACCAAGAACGGTCGGTGCGACTCATCACCCGAGTTCACCAGTACAGGCAGAACGCCTGCTTCCTCGCAGCCTTCGCACCGAACATCCAGGTTCTGCCTTCGTGTACCTTTGGAGAACACTAGTTGCACAGCATCAGTGAGGGGAAACGTGTGCCAGCCGCTGCGTTTCAGCTCCACACGCTTCTCCACCAGGTTCCACTTGCTGCCCAGGCCCGGTTCCTGATAGTACACTTTAACCATGACCTTCCTTCGAGTGCCCTTCTCCAACAAACTAGGCAAGAGTTTAAAGTACAGCCACAGGTTTGCCTGAGACACATAGAGGTTCTGGTTGCCTTCATTGGAGATGATGAAGAAGAGGCTGGACTTCGAAGACAGCAAATCGTCTACGAGACGGGGAAGAAAAGATGAAAGGTTAGGTCATTGAAAGGTCATCAAACATAGCTGAAACAGCAGGTGCACACTCTGTGTAGCCAGTAAAAGTTTTTCAGTTGAAAACCTGAGGCTGTGTCACTATAATAGCCAGGCCCGGACAGAAGGCTGAGGACATTAACATGCTGAGAGGGCAGTAGATCGCTCACATTGCCATGAATGGGCTCCCTAACTGGGAACACTTCAACCTAAAGCGATCAAATGGTGTTAGTGTTTCACATTAAACGACAATGTGGGTGGGAGGAGTTGTCAGAGTCCGTTCCTCTGCCACGTCTCCCTCTTTCTCGCTCTGTTCACTCTGACTCTCCTTCCTCACTCACTAAATCTGACCCGCATGAACTTCCAAGCATTCTCTCTTTATCCGATTCAAACATATTAACATCTCTGTAACAGTCTTTTGAGTTTGCGGCTCAATTAAAATTGGGAGAAGTGTGAACTCCCGCAGCTCCTTTTTGGTGAAGGGGGCCACAGCGACATTCTCTGAGCTTGCCTGTGTGTCTGATGACAGCGTGGGCTGCTACGTTAGCCCAGTTGGCCACGAGTTAAGGTGGAGATGAGGAGAGGGAGCCTATTTGGGCATAGTTAGAAGGTTCAAAGCCTTGGCAATGAACACCGTGATGACACCTCAGAGAGGACACAACAAGTTTTGTGATGTTGAAAGCAATCCAACCAAACACTCTGCATATGACTAGAAAAGGACACTTAAATTAATGACACTTAAATTAAAAATAACAAATAGATATTATTTTGGGTGCATGTGTGTGTGTATAGGTGGTTGTTACTTTTAAGGCAGAAGTACATAACTGCCGTCTTAAGATAAAAATAAATCACAAAAAGTACAAGGGAAAGTAACAGTTAGAGTTATTTCATTGTATCTTTGATAGAGGGCATTCAATTATAATAACATAATAGAGAGTATAATATCTGACCATTGCAAACAAATGCATAAAAGCATGTCGTGAAATAGTAAAGTAGAAGTACATGCTATAAGTAACTTCTGGAGCCTTAAGTCTTGGTTTTATGTCTGGTTTTATGTCTGGTTTTAACCCTGCTGTAGGTAAATTGCTCTAGGCCATATAACAAAGTGCATTAGGCGTTGTAGCAAACAGATTAGTTGAAACTTCAAGGAACTCCGTAACATGGCACAACATCCAGCATCTACCAAAAGAATCTCGCTTACTTCCCAGTTTCTGCACACTAGCCCTTAATAATTCATCATATATCTTCAGCCTGCAGGGATCGTATAGTACAAAGTCCAAAAGACAGCTGTCAGAGAATGCAAATTGGAGAATTAGTGGAGAAAGACAAATCTACGAGGTCAAAAGCCTCAGAAGTTAAGCCTGGCCACTACATGGAGGGCAGGACAATACCTGGGTGGGCCCCAGTGCCAGCAACAATACACACCACTCAGCATGCCTCCACCTGCACAAGCTCTCACGGCTGGGAGAAGTAATCTCCATGTCATTACTCAACGTCTCCGTACGCAATCGACCACAACCACCTGGACACCAATGAAGGACAGTTTAGCCACATGAAGTGCTGTGTGTTAAGCCCTGTTGCACAATAGTTACTAATTTAATTTGTTAGAACGGTTGGAGAAAATAACTCATATTAGAACAGCAGTTCATGTATAAAATAATAAAAACTTCGGACAGAATCATGTAATCAAGTGTTGTGTACATGTGAGATAGCATTACATTTCAGTCCCATATTGCGAACTATATTTAAAGTAAGAGGTTTGACACAGCAGTGGATGAAACACTGACACGCCGGCTCCTTCTCACCTGTAATGTCAACCACAATTAAGATGTAAGAGGAATAGACGAGCCCCAGTTTGCCTGCATTTCCAGCACTGAGCCATTCTTAAAGAAAAATCCACAGATCCCTGTGTCCTTGGGTCACCCTGCATTTTTAATGAGACGCATGAGCAGCCAAGCCGACATGCCAAGCGGTTCACAAATCCAAGGCTGAAGCCAAATCTACAGCCTCCTGAAAAGTACTCAGTGCTTATTAAATGCTTGCAATTAGGCATTATGCATAAAGGAACTGGGGTCTGGTTAGCTGAATTTCAAATCAGCTGGATATTTTCAATAAGCTTTATTATTTTTTTTTTTTGAAAGTTATACAGAATAGGGCAGAGGTGAATTTTGGTCCCGCACAAGGAAACACTGTGCATTAGGTTTGTACCGATAGGAAATGTGGCTAATTATGGTTCCACTGTGCCGGCTATGAATATTTTCCCTGTCATAAAATGCCACCAAGTTTCCTTTTGGCACACTGTTCACGGAGCTTGATGCTGAGCCATGGATTATCATAGCAAGCGGGCCAAGAGCGAAAGGCCCACATGCATCACTTGGAAAGAGCCAGGGCCACAGATGATGATAGAGACCAATTAAGCACTGTCATCACATATACTGCAATATCTCATGTATATCATGTGTGTTCTATGATTCAGTTATCACAAATACTTGATATAAGAGACCAATAAAGAAAATGCACACTAATATGTAATATGTCATTTCTGTCATCACTTATCTAATTAATCAGCTCTGATTTTAATCTGCTCTTACCCCAGGTGGTGCAAGTAATAAAATGCTTTGCATGGTGTCATGACTAAAGAACATTCTAATAGAAAGCGATAATTGTTTTCACATGCTGTTTAACAATACATATAAAAAGAGTGCTTAACTCTACCTTTCCTGTTGCTAGGGTACACTTTTTGTACCTTTAGTACGCAAGTTTAGCTAGAAATGTAATAGTGCATGTAGTGTATCTTTAAAGCTTTACTCAAAAAATGAATTATGTATCTTATTTCATTTTTAAAGGAACACTATATGCATATTTCCAGGCCAGAGATGGAACAAACGATACCAGTACCATCCCTGCGAAGGGGCAAGATACAATCTAGTACTATTTCTTTCTGAAAGTGTATAGAAAAATCACATCATTTGTCTAGGCAACCGGATACTTGAGTGTAACAATGCAAAATTCATGGCAACAGATCTATGTACAAACACAAATTGCCTCTTGAAGCTAAACCAGGCTTTACTGTGCACAAAGACCAGCTTAGCGATTTGATTGTGCCCAAGTGGTTGCAGTGGTCTTTGCTATGTTATGTTCTCTACACTCCATTGTAGCATGATGTTTACAGTGGATGAGGGAGGCAGGAAAAGCATCTCTCTCTCTCTCTCACACACACACACACACACACACTCACACACAGTGTTTATAGATACCTCGTGCCAACACATACCCATGGGAATGTTTGGTTCATACTGATCCCACAGTAAAGCAAACACAAGTAATGCAGACTGAAACGCAGCCTGAATGTTGAATATTTTAGTGACACCAATGTTATAAATATAATTAATAATCACACGTGTGGCACGTGCGCACAGGTATTGTGCAGGTATAGTGCAGATGCTCGGGTGAACACACACCTGTTTCTGCAAAACTGATGATTTCTGACGTTTCCTCCTCGACGTCATTGGCGTGACTCGCGTGCCCGTCCACGTCGGGGATCTCGACCCTGCCGTCCTCGCGCACCTTCCCGGCGTGCAGCTTTCGCAGCGCGGTCACCATGGCCGCCTTTGGTATGGACTGAGTGATGTTGGGTCTCTCCCTCATCTGCAGCCTGGTCAGGATGTGCCTCTTGACCGCCTCCACGAACTCCGCGTCCATCCTCCCCGAGTCGGCCGGCTGCGCGAGACCGCACGACGCGCACGACTCGCGCGACGCCGTCGTGTGCGCCTGGCTTTCCGGCGCCGGCGTGCAGCGCACGGAGAGCGCCCAGGCTATGAGACAAAGCACCTTGAAAAGGGAACTTCTCATTCTTTAAGAGCGAAAAAGAAAGCACAGAAAGACGAGTCGCGAGTCTTCGCGTGGAGGATGAACTTGCCCAACTTGTGCTCGTAAGGTTTTAGAAGTGGTTCAGGCTCGTCCCAGATGAGAATGTTCTTAGCGCAAGAGCAAGTTGTAACATCCAGTCTTCCTGTAAGGATGCACTAAGATCTTCCATGCGAGGATTTCCAGACTTCATTGAAATTGGATGAAATCATGAAAGAAGCATCTTTTTCTTAGATCTTCAGTTCTTGGTGGGTCACTGATGCGCGATTGAAAACTGAAAATCACGTTTTTGTCATAGTACAAGGTGACTTTATTGTCTCCCCGGTCCTACTTGATAAAGTCTCAGCATCGGTGGCACTTCAGCGTCATGCCATGGCTGGAGAGATTATAATGGAAGCAGTATTACAGAGTGAAACACTGCAGTTAAAGCCCATGCATGTAGCCTGATAAGCTGCCCAGTCTCTGATCAGTTCAAAATATCCATAATGAAAGAAAATAAAAAGATGCCACTACTACTTTTTTTTTTTTTTTTCCCCGCACAGCACAATAGCTACGTGCTTGACATTCGCCTTTCGTTTCAGGTCCTGTCTTTCTTTGTCTGATGTGTCGTCTTCCAGTTTGCGCTGTCCAAGTAGCTCTTCATCGCTTTCATGGACACGGTGATGCGCTCGTGTGAGCAGCTTTAACCCCTTGCGATCGCAACATTGTACCGCTTTAGACACAAACTTTTTATACACGAGCAGGAACCACGTGGGTCGAGCAGCCAACAGGAGTTCCCTGAAGCGGATTAAAGCCTCAAGCAAACGGAGTGCGACTTCCTGATGGGGCTCTGTCCATGTGGACGCATGGCATCCTTAGCGACCTGAAGTGCACACTTTCGTCGCAGTCTGTGACGCACAGTCCAGTGGCTCTCAAAGTGGGGTCCGGGGACCTCCAGGGGTCTGGGATTTTACAAATCCCAACCCAGCATTATCAAAATTTATTACACCTATTATTATATTCTTCTGAATAAACAGTTAACTGAATTAAATAGGTTTAACCCAAACCTCAAAGCTATACAGCTCTAATAAACAGCCAAAATATTACTGTACAGATTACACTGTAAATCTGTAATGGGGGGGAATGTGGGATTTATTTTGCTTTTAAAGGGCTCCCTGGCTAAAAGTTTGAGAACCCCTGGCTTAGTTAATTTCACACAGTCTACTGTTATTCCTTTGAAATACTCAGCAGGATACTTTCCCTGTAAGGTAACTCACCTTTCAGGCATTTCGGGCATTTGTCTACAAAAATCATTAAAATGCAGTTCAGGGATGTTCATTCCCTTTCATGAAACACATTAAGAAATCGAATTCACGCACCTCATTAGTGCATGTATAAAGTAAGTGGTGTAACAAGAAACCTATAAAGCCTTTAGTAATTCAAAGGAAGTTTGGGGTGCCATTAAATTTACAAATATGTAGGTAATGTTTCAGTAAAACATATCTGAACACAGGAAAGGTGTCCTTCAAAACAATATATTTCAGAGTAATAATATAAAACTTAATGAACCCTATCCACAGCATTTAAAATAAATAAATAAATCAATAAATAAATTTTCCATGAATGTGTGAATCCATTCAGCATGTCATGCCTGAAACATCCTTTTCCATGAATCATGCATTTATACACATGATGAAAAATGGAGTGTCCCACAACACTGACTCAACTCTGTCACCTGAACACATTCACCCCTATGAAATATTTGGGATATTCCACAAGTCATATGTTCAACAGAAAGCGGCATCACCAGAATTTCCTGAAGATCATGGGAAGAAGAAAAGTACTGTCATTCTTTTTCTTCATTTTCAAAGATATTGTGATGTTGATTAACAAGATCACTTGGAAAGTTTTGTAACGTCTTTCCCACAGTGACACGGAAGAGAGTTTCTCGCATAAGCGGTTTATTGGACCAGGCTTCTGTTGGCCGCAGCCACACCAGCTTAGAACGCAACCGAAAACTATTTCCTTTCCAATCCCAACAATCCGCAATCCTAAATTTTACCTCCTCCTCCCCCTAGTCCCTGTAGGTCGCTACAGTACTCTCCTGTTACCCAATTATAGATAGGAAATAAATTATTAATTTAAAACAAAATTAAGCAAATCATTAGAATGTCCTTAATGTCCTCATGCCATTAGGCATGACTGCTGGTTAACCACATTGTGTGCGCATTTGCTAATTATGTTAAAACTTAAACCTGTTACTCATTTAAGAGCTAAATGCAGCCAGTCAGCAAACTTTGTACTATGTCGATGGGTTATCACATAGCGCCATCTATTGGCGGAACAATCTGGGTACATAGAGACAAGAACAGGATGGAGGTTTGCTGTTTGGTTTTACCCAAAAATGTTTAAGGTCTACTTCCAAGATTAAAAATAAAACACCTAAATGAGCATGAAAACTGACAATAAATATCATTATTATAAGAGGATTAAAACTGGGTTATGCAAACACAAACTAATGTAGGATATTGGCCAACTCAGGTGTCCAGTGTTCACGCTGCCAATATATCTCAGTGCAAAGCAAAATCTACAAGTAGGCATCAGTTGTGAACTTCTGCACCAGACTGATGTTTCTATGACACTGTACTAACCACCATCCTGCTGGAAAAAAAGTTATTGGTTTTAGCTAGTAACCAGTCTAAACTGGTCAAGCTGATCTGGTTTTGTGGTTTTAGATGAGTTTTGGATACTTTCAGGATAGTTCTAGCTGTTTGGTTTGACTTCCCTGTTAGTTAGGTTGGATATGGCTTATTAGGCTGGTTCTAACTGGATAGCCGTCATTGGATTGATGGTATTAGAAGGATTTTGGCCACTTACAGGCTGGTTCTAGCTGGTTGGGTTGACTGCCTGGTTGGTTAGGCTGGGTTCGAATTGTTTGGATCGATGGTATTAGAAGGCTGGTTCTGTCTTGTTAGAGTGGTTCTAGCTGGCCAGGCTTGTTTGGATTGATGGTATTAGAAGGATTTTGTACACCGACAGGCTGGTTCTATATGATAGGACCTTTTTTGGTGTGATGGTATTAGACGGGTTCTGGACACTCACAGGCTGGTTCTAGCTGGTTGGGCTGATTGCCTGGTTGGTTGGTTAGGCTGGTTCTGGTTTGTTTGGATAGATCATATTAGAAGGCTGGTTCTGGCTTGTTAGAGTGGTTCTAGCTGGTCAGGCTTGTTTGGATTGACAGTATTAGAAGGATTTTGGACATTTACAGACTGGATCTAGCTGGTAAGGTTGACCAACCCGGTTAGTCACACTGGTTCTAGCTCATCAGGCTGGTTCTAGCTGGCCAGGCTTGTTTGGATTGACAGTATTAGAAGGATTTTGGACACTGACAGGCTGGTTCTATATGATGGGACATTTTTGGTGTGATGGTATTAGAAGGGTTTTGGTCACTGACAGGCTGGTTCTAGCTGGTTGGGTTGACTGGTTCTGGTTTGTCTGGATAGATCATATTAGAAGGCTGGTTCTGGCTTGTTAGAGTGGTTCTAGCTGGTCAGGCTTGTTTGGATTGGTGGTATTAGAAGAATTTTGGACATTTACAGACTGGATCTAGCTGGTCAGGTTGACCAGCCCGGTTAGTCACGCTGGTTCTAGCTCATCAGGCTGGTTCTAGCCAGTTAATCTTTGTCAAGCTAGGAGTCAAACCAGTTAGACCAGACAGGTAGAGTAGCTAAAGCAGCCAAGACCAGCAAACCATGCCATGCTGGTCTAAGATGTTTTAAATTTTTAAATAATCTGGAAATAAATAAAGGGGAAAACGAAATAGAAACGCTAAAATCCTAACTAACTCAACACAGAACGCAATTATTCACGCTTAGGGATGATTCTGTAAAAGTGGTCATTCAAACAACATGCCAGTTTAGTGACATCATATCCCTGTAATGTGCGCCACTGCATTTCCGGTGGATGGGACGACGGAAGAGAGTAGCAGTTTGGGAACAGGGGACGCGCTTCTTTGGAGGATTACTGCCTGTTGGAACTGAAACTGTGAGTCAAGTATTTAAAGGTTTGCATTGAAAAGTTTCATTTTCGGTATTTAAATGTTTTAGTGAACACGTCTCTAACATTTTTTTTTGTTTAATTTAAGTATTACCGTTGTCAAGAATACTTCTCTTTTTGTTGGAAAACATTTGATTGATTGCTGCGTTGTCCAATAAGAAGGCGTATACGAGAGCGCGCGCTGGTCGTTTAGCCAATGAGCGTGCAGGAGAATGCGGGTTGTTGCGTAACGGAAGGGGCGGTGTCCTTTGTAAGAACACAGAAAGAAAACAAAACAAAAGTAGTTCAAATCCGTGTTCGAGACAGATAGAATTGAGTTTCTGTATTTTGTAACTGTTATTCGCTCATTATTATCACTTAATGTGCATTTCTAAAAAGTCCAGTGTTGCTTTTTTTAACTTAAATAGTGTGTTTTTGAGTGGAAACGTGTGTGTTGTGATCAGTTGAGTGTCTTGTGATCAAGAGATTTTAGAGATATGACACTGGAGAGGAGTTTACTTTAGAGATAAAGTATTGATTTGCATAATAAATTCACTTTTTGTGTACTCTTACACAAAACTAATCCTTGTGAAGGTAAGAAAGGGGGGAAAAAATCTCAATTACAGAGTAATACTGGTTTAACAAACAGCAACTGAACTGTTTATTATTTATTTGAGAGCAGGCTGATAGTGATGATGATCCTTGCTGAAAAAAAAAAATCAAAACAATAGAAACCATCATAGAAATTCTAATGATTTCCACTCCAAACACCATCACAAACCAGCAGCTAACCATTAAAACCATTACTGTCATACAGTAGGTCCTTAATGGTATCCACTAGACATAACATGCCACCAATAGAAGGTAACAAACTACCAGTAGAGACCCACAGGGACCATTACAGTTTCCGTTAAAACCAATACAATTCCCATTATAACTATTAAAAACCATTACAAATTCTATGCTGGTTTGCATTGGGGTTTTTTTTTTTCTTTTCCAGCAGGGATATATTCCACTGATACTAGGCAGCTGATATTGAAATTTATACAAAATGTGTTTTATTTTCATTTATTCGTCTTAAGTAGCTTGCTTTATCCTAGTCAGGATCACGGTGGATCCAGAGCCGATCCCGGGAACACGGGGCGTGACACACCCGGCACCATGCACAGACACATTCACACCTAGGAGCAATGTAATATAGCCAGGGAGAATATGCACGCTAACTCCATACGGGCCGTAACCTGAGCTCGATCCAGGGACCATAGAGTTGTGATTCAACAGCACTACCTGCTGTACCACCGCTCAAATAAAAAAAAATATGTCGATTGAGGAAGTTCAAGGTTCACTCTATAGTCAGTTATAGGAGAGTAGAAGGCTCTGTAGCATGTAAAACCAGGTCATAGTAGCAAGTAACCCATGGTAAAGTGCTTACCGTAGAAAATCTGAGCTATGTGGTGTCTGAGAAGCTCAAGCTGTTTTTGTACACAAGTTAGTAGGGAGTGGTTTCATGCTCTCTCAACTCAGCTAATTATCAAGGTTTCCATGAGCTCATTCAGGTGTGTCTCGTTTGTGTCTTTACCAACCCTTAGAGGAATCCTCCACCCTGAAACACATTACGTTTCTGTTGAAATATATGTGCTAATTTGTTGGTTCGTGCTGTATTTTTGTTGTTCCTTGGAGACGTCACAGGACACCATTGCTAGAACAGTTACAGTAGTGTTTAATAGGAGGAGAAAAAAAATCAATAGACAAAGAGAATAAAAGCTGGTCATAAGGACTAAAGGACTAAAGCGCTGCTGCACTGCTCTCTTTAGGTAGAGATGAAACTAGGTCTAAATCCCACTGGCACTACTATCAGCAGGCATTGTGGGTAATGTAGGAAACCGTTAACCGAAGTGAAAATAGATCAAAATGTCAATGGAAAAAAAGTTTAACCTTAAAGTCAACACAGAATTTCATGACAAAAATCTTGGATGCTATCGAAGATGTTAAAGATGTCGTCAGGGTGGATTTTTTCCTTTACCGCAGCAGAACACACATGGCAGCCAACAAGAGCAAGGGCCAGAGCTCTCTGGTTCTGCACAAGGTCATCATGGTGGGAAGTGGAGGAGTGGGCAAATCAGCACTCACACTGCAGTTCATGTATGATGAGGTGAGACTCAGACAAAATATTATTAATAAATAAATATGAGATGGTTTACTATGCCTGTCATGTTTTATTCCCTACTTAAATACAATGAAACACAACAGAATTTCATCCCCATGTGATTTTTTTTAAAGATAGAAATTCCTTTTTCTGTACAAAATCCTTGCTTATACAGCATGATGGATTGATTTAATAAATGTTTTCTCATTTAAATTAAATATGAAACCCCCTGATAAGGAGACACCAATACTGGAATGCGTTCTATACAAAATTTTGCTGGACACTTTCATAAAACTGACTTCAGTTCATTTCTTTCCCCAGTTTGTTGAAGACTATGAGCCCACTAAAGCA
Organism: Pangasianodon hypophthalmus; assembly: GCF_027358585.1. Classification (NCBI taxonomy): domain Eukaryota; kingdom Metazoa; phylum Chordata; class Actinopteri; order Siluriformes; family Pangasiidae; genus Pangasianodon; species Pangasianodon hypophthalmus. Next base: position 3,585,992 of record NC_069720.1, read on the forward strand.
GACAGTTACAGGAAGAAGGTTGTGCTGGATGGAGAGGAGGTTCAGATTGACATCTTGGACACAGCAGGACAGGAGGACTATGCAGCCATTAGGGATAATTACTTCCGCAGCGGAGAGGGCTTCCTGCTAGTGTTCTCCATCACCGAGCAGGAGTCGTTCAGTGCCACCTCTGAGTTCAGGTATGTGCCGATGTTGGATCTGTTATTAAAAATGCATGTCTCAGAGCTTCATTCTGAGACAGAAATATGCAGCATGAGAGTCGATTCCAGATGTTAAAAGTGGGTTATGGCCGCAGGTTTGAACTCTGACCTGTAGAGCTTGGAAGCTGACAGAAATATTCGCATTTTGCCAATTTTTTTTTTCTTGTTTTGAACTTGCTAGAGGTAAGATTCACCTTTAAAAGTATAGAATTTGGAATTATAGGTTATAGTTTTGTGATTTAAAAAAAAAAGAACCCTAAGTATAAATCTCAGAAATTCTCATAAATACAGATTTGATGTAAAATAGGCCAAAGTGGAAGCATCTGGGATTCCCAGGGAAAAACAAAAAAAAAATATGTTCTACTCAAATAGCTAGTTTTCTATGATGAGGTTAAACACTGGATGCTCAGTAAATGCCCAGCATAACCATTTTTTTTTAACAGTCTAGCTAGTTAAACTTTCTGGCAGTTGTGAGGCTTGCCAAAGTTAGCTGTTTAATAGTAATTTAGCTTTCATTAGAACATAAAAACTTTAGATATAATTACCCATTTACCCATTATCTTCCATTTTGACTCACTGAACTCTCCTCTCCATCTCCTCACTTCACCTTGCGGTCATAGACACAAACGTGGCAGATGCTGTGATTGGCTAAATGCTAAGTTCAACCACTCCGAAGGTGACTTTTCTCTCAGAATTCCAGATACAACACCTTTGCAGCACCTAATTCTGATTTTTTTAAAGCAGATTCAAAACAATGGGGAAAAAAACATGTTAATGTATTAATTACATTACATGCTTCCATCAGGGGTGTATAATTCAAATATACAAAATGCATTTTTCAGCATCCAGGCTCCATCCTGACCAAGCCTGTAGGCACAGCTTCGCTTTCTCTGTTGGAGGATCAGAAACCTAATTTCTCTTAGACACCATTTTATTTCCACACTTCTGATTTCCAAACCTCACCCAGTACAGTATGTGTCAATGCTGACTTCCTTTTGTCAGCATTTTCATTTTGAAATGAAAGAAATATTGATATTGTCAGCAGCAGTAGTATTGAGGGCAGGACAGCTAGCAAAGTTAATACATGAATGAAGCATGGGTTTTCAGCGAAGCTCTGTTGTCCGGTGTGTTTTTCGTTATCTGTTTTTTGCTAGTGGTTGTGCTTCCTCATCGAAGCTATGACTGTACTTGTGATTTCATCATCAGTATGATGTCATGGCCACAAAAACCTGCACAAACCTGCAGGTTGAATTAATGCATCTTCTGTTCTGTCTCGTTGTGTGGTTGGCACAGGACACAAACAGATGCAAAAGCCCTAGCAACAAAGAACCTACAGTTAAACATTTTGTTAGACTGTGTATGTATGTGTGTGTGTGTGTGTGAGACAGGGAGCAGATCCTGCGTGTGAAGGCAGAGGAGGATAAGATTCCTCTGTTGTTAGTGGGAAATAAATCTGATCTGGAGGACAAGAGGCAGGTTTCTGTGACCGGGGCCAGGGAAAAAGCAGATGAATGGGGAGTGCAGTATGTGGAAACCTCAGCAAAAACACGTGCCAACGTTGATAAGGTATGGTTTACACACACTGTCCCACAGTGGTGCTCCTTATCTTGTAACATGCACTATCTTGCAATATCTTGGTGCATGCAAGTTTTCAACTGATTACGTTGAAGATTAAATATGTATTAAAATACTGTATCCTATTTACTATTAAACTGAATAAACTGTTGCCTTGGGTGGTGTACCATATACTGGGTTATGATCAATTTTAATTACTGTCCATGCTGTTAATAAAGCACGAGAAGAGAAGTATTTGCTCTAATAAGATAATGCAATCACCTAGTGAAATAACCTTGTACTCTGACATTTATAATACGCTGACTTAGACCTGAACTTATCTTACTGTACACATTAAATGTATACTTAACTTTAAATACGGAGTAAAAGATGACAGGCTGGTGTGATACAGCCCAACACGAAGCAAAGTTGCTGTTACCACCCGGAAGTTGATTATTTTTCCAATAACAGCATGCCCAGAGGTGTTTTATTCCTCTTTATACCACTGTTTTACCAACTTACACTTTTTAATTTGTTAAAGAATAAGACGTCGTACTTTTAACCATATGTTAACCATTTTACACTTAATATTGTGGAAGGTGCTTGAGACATTAGATCCTGTTTTCACTTGTGTTAGGGCAGCTATAAACAGTCATTCCCTCACCACTCACTTATATACTTCATGAGAAAGAATATAAGACAGAATAGCACTGTGGCATAAGAACTCACTGGCACTGGAGACTCCTTCCATAAATGTCAAATTAATGTATATATACAAAATAAATTCATTTCACCATACCTCCTTAACATGTTTCTAAAATATGTTTATATTTAGCCTTAGAGCGTCGGCCATACAAGTCCCCGTGAATGAGCTGTTCCTATTTCATATAAACCTGCGCTTTGAATTACAGCCAGCATTACTGTGACAGCTGCTGTTATAGAAAATGAATCAACGCCTTCTGACCAATCAGATTTGAGACCCATGCTGTGATATACAGCACTGTGCAAAAGTCTTAGGCACCTTATTTATTTTTAGTACAATCTTTGTTATAGATGTTTATTTTCTGACTTCTACATTATTGATTCAGTATAAAAACATTTTAGATTCCAAACATTAGTTTTCCAGCACAAAATTAAATGTTACAGAAAAATGTTTGTATGTCAGTAAAGAAAGCAGCAGGTTACATAAGAGACACTTTTCAGATAAAAACAGAATGAAGGCTGCTGGGTTTCGCTGCAGAAATAAGAAGCGAGTCGACAGTCAAAGTCTCCAGAAGAACTGTGGCTGCTTCTGCAAGATGCTCAGTAACACTTCCAGCTCATTTCCTTATAAAACTGCACACACTGCACCTGAGACTACTAATTTCTTTTTAAGCGAAGATCCATCACACCAAATATTGACTTTGTTTCATTTATTCCTGTTTACTGCTCTTTATAGTATTTTTTTTAAATGTAGAAACATTTAATTTCATTATTTTTGAAGGCATCTTTGCTCTACAGCATTTCTTTTGCACTGTACTGTAACATTATATAAGTTACATAATCTGCACATTTCCACAGAGAAAGCATGCATACACCCCACAGAAAATTGGGTTCTTCAAGACGTCCTTCTCTTTTCAGGTGTTTTTTGACCTCATGAGAGAGGTGCGGGCTAAGAAGATGGCTGAGAACAAAGACAAAAATGGCAAGAAAAGTGGCAAGAAGAAAAAAAGCCTGAAAGAGCGCTGCACATTGCTTTGAGTCAGAAGAACAGTGAAGAGCAAGCCTTTCCCTGCACAACGCCTTTCTGGTGGACACGGAAAACCTGAAAGCTGGTTTTCCACTATTGTGGTTAACATTGCCAAATCCAGACAGAGTAAAGAACTGTGAACGGATGCCATTGTTCTTCCTTGCTGTATCCAGTGAGGTTTATGCAACAGTCATCCATTATGATTTTCATATCCGAATTTATTTCTTCTGCCATCAGACAAATAAGATCCAACTAGATGGACATTCATGCAGTTATTTTGCCATATTATAACAACTTGCTCTCTCAGGCATTTGAAATTTGGCAAAGTGTCATTGGTTGTTACATACATAAAATTTATGCAGTAATGTTTGTAGAGTACTCACTTGTTTATAAGCATTAATATTTACCACTACTGCATTTCATCTTCTATTAGCTCAATACTTTTCACACCATCAGCACTATTTAAAGAGATGAACTGTATCGTTTTAAAATGAACCACACCTAGTTTAGCAACAACCATATTACGTTAGATTAATTTGATCAATATGTGTTTAGATTAGACGAGTCTTTGCTGATTGATGCAGCGCCTTGAAGGAAAACAATCTGAACCTGCCTTCCTATGAGCTTCGTCGTACAGAGTTCATTGTAAAAATGGGGAAACGAGCGTGTAATACTTTGAACACTCTGTAGTGATGGGCTGTTGTTGAATGCAGTGCTATGGGGTATTAAATGAAGCAAGATGACCCGGTTATCTTTATAATGGGAGTCAAATGTATAGAACAACGCTAATAGCATATTGTACAGCTATCTGAGGAACGCTGCTTGTTGTAATACTGCTGTGTTGTGTATTAGTGTTTTCAAAGACTTCACTATGCAAAGCCTACCGCATATATTGCTTTTAGTATAAACCACAAGTTTTTGTGGTAACCATATTTTTGTAATTGAGTCACTTTTTGTATGAATTGCTTTTCACTGATTCACTGTATGTTGATAACAGACCAAATAAACCCTATTTGTTTAGTACATGTTGTAGTTCACTAAGTCAGATAATCTTTAAGACATTAAAGTCTTTAAGACGTTTTATTTTATTCCAAGCTTACTTTTTACGACAATATAATTCTGATGACTTTTAATACCTATTAGGTGACATATTAATGAAGGTATGCACAAGGGATTGTCATGGAATAGGAACTGAATTCAAAACACTTAATGAATTGAAACATTTATACTATAGAGTTACTTTTAAAGCATTGCATCATGCTCATGCACTGCACATTGGAATTCTTAATCTTGCACCTAACCTATATATTAATAATAAGAGCAACCCTTTGTCTCTCATAAAGTGCTTTATTAAATGGTGGTGACTTTAAAAAAAAAAAGAAGAAGAAGAAATGAATGTATTTGGATCATGTGTTCCATATATATTATTGTGAAGAAAAAAAAAACGTGAAAATGTCTGCTCTTAGAAGTGATGCGTATATTCACATTATGTAGCATTTGATATGCTTATATGGCATTGTTCTAGCAAAAATTGTGATCATGAAATGTTTATGTAAGAGACTCACTGTATCACCCAGGCTGCACTACCACATCTATTCACAGGCACTATCCCACTACTGATTGGTACAGGGGCTTTGACCTGCTTCATTCCCAACCTGGGTCGGTTCATCCCTCCTTAGGTGACCTGGTAGTCCAGAGCTCCCTTAGGAACACCATATTGACACCAATCTTAGTGCGGACACCCGATCGACATGGCCCGTGGTAGCCCAGAACCAGACTCAGAAGGGAACCCATCCTCATCTGGGTCACAGCAGATAGTGTGATATTCTATAACAGTATACTATATGGTCAAAAAGTGCAGTTGCGTAACCAGGTAGTTCATTATAGTTTTAACATGGAGTCTATTTTTCAACTGTTCACTGATGGAGACTTGAGGGCAAAACTGTTGGGGGGGAATTGTGAAAACTGTGGGAATTGTAGTCCTGAGCCATCGTAGGAAAACTGTTTGTATCAATTGAAGAAATGAAGTCACCGATTCTGTAGATTTATATGGTAAGAGCAATGTTTAGGATATCCATGTGGGTCCATCCATGTCAACCTGAAGAGAGAGAAAGAGAGAGAGAGAGAGAGATTATTAGGTATACTCTCATCCTTTTGCAGTTTAAAAGGGTGTACACTTTGATCAGAGTGCAAGCAGGACTCCAGTAACTCCAGCTCTAACAGCTCTAACATAAGAGGTCTAGCACTAACTAAAATGGAGAGGCAGAAGATAACACCGGCATAAGCGCACACAGGATATAAACAATCCCTCCATTCCACAGTCAACAAGCCTGTGTGAAGGCATGAGAGGTGGAGGGGGGTGATGGCATTCAAAATATCCCAAGATACTAAACCTCTCTATGCCCCTGAATCCCCTAGATCTGCACCTTTAGTTAAAAGAAAAGCTATTTAACACAAAGCTTGGATAACAAATAGGATTTTTAACCTAGACTTAAAGATTGAGACAATGTTTGAGTCCCGATCATTAACTGGAAGGCTGTTCCATAGCTGGGGTGCTTTATAAGAGATCTGCCCCTGCCGTAGTCTTCATTATTATACTATTAACGAGCCTGCACCTTTTGATTGAAGCAGGTGTATCAGGTGGATCATAATAGACCAAAAGGTCACTCAGGTAACGTGAGGCGAGACCATTCAGTGCTGTATAGGTCATTTGTAATATTTTATAATCAACACAACATTTTACTGGCAGCCAATGCAGTGATAGGGGTGATATTACCAAACATGACACTATGTTTCTTATCTTAGCGATATGTCTGAGGTGAACGATGGCTATCCTAGTAATATAATGTACATGAGCTTTAAACGAGAGACTGGAGTCTACAGTCACAGCATGGTCTTACACTGTTGCACATGATGTAACTGAAAAGCCATCCAGAGTTACTACATAACATGGAAGCTTACTTCTAGCTATCTGTGGTCCTATTAGAAGTACTGCTGTCTTCACATCTGTTTCACATCTGTCTTGTGCATCACAGGAGTGAGGTGCATTCGGTGGTTCCTGACAAACACACAAACGGCCAACAGATCGATGTGGTAACTTTGACAAGCATTGTTTCAGAGTCAGATTTTGTCGTTCCACATATCAAGAAGCCTGAGACCAATATGAGGAAAACTGTATACAGACTTGGCTACAACATTTTCGTGTTGATGACATAAAACTAAAGACGTAATGGGTATATTTAAATTCTGAATAACTATTTGTTTGTTTGTTTATTTATTAATGATGTATTAAAGAAAGTTTTTGAAGTGTTTATAAGGGAGATATAGTCATGGTAAAAAGAAAGTACACCCTCCTGCAATTCTATGTTTTTGTTTATCAGGGCCTAAATAACAATTGTGTGGTCACCTGGGCCAGGTGATCTTCAAGCCCAGGAAATTAAGGAGTCTGGTGATCAGAAACAGGAAAGTGACAGACATGTTCAAGCTGCTCATCCAAGGGAAAGCCATTCCTTCCACTGAGGGAAACCCCATCATCAGATATAATACGAAACCCCTGTAGTGGGAGAAAAGGCCCAAAATCACTAATATATTGGTGGTTATACTAATATCCAAGTCCTGTATCACTTGGAGAAGTCCAGATCTCAACCCCTTGAGATGCTGTGGCGGGATCGTAAGAGAGCTGTCGAGAAGAAATTTCTGAAGAGACGAAATTTCTCCTAAATGATGTGAGGCTGATAAACTCCTATAGAAAATGTTTACTTCAAGTTATTGTTGCTAAAAATGGTTCTACATGTTAATATTTGCAAGTGTGCAAATTGCAGAGTGTATTTATTTTCCCCACCTGGTTTCTGAATGTGGGTTTACTTTTTTGGGGGGAAAAATGACTACATATTGAAATCTATCATGTTCTTTTTGTCGCCACATGAGGTTATTTGTGTGTTTATAGAAGTTGGTGAGGACCACACACAAGTTATTTAGGCCCTAATAAAAACATAGAATTGAAGGAGGGTGTACTTTTATTTTCCCATGACTATATCTATGTATATATATGGGTTTATTTATCTGCTTGCTTGCTCTATCTATCTATCTATCTATCTAAATGAATAAACAAACAAACGAACAAATAAATACGCTAGCTAGCTGTTTGTTTATTTCATTTATCCACTTGCTTGCTTGTTTATTCGTTCATTCATACAATTATTTATTTGTTTGTTTATTCATTTATTTATTCATTTGTTAACAGAAGGGATCTGCAGAATAAAAAAAAATACACAATTAAATAAGAAAATAGAATAGGACCGAAGACAAATAGTTTTTCACTATTTTATATTTTGGCCTTTATGTAATTAAGTGTTCTTAATATAATTACATAAGCACAGTGATCTTTTTTTTACAGAACTACTGATCAAGTACAGTTAATCTAATCTAGACTATTATAGCATGTCTTCACTTTTTTTAATTAGGACTATTCTCTTCTTGCTCTCTAACCTGGACTTAGTTCTGAAGACTTTTAAACCTTTCATGGCTGAGGATTTCTTCGAAGCTTGGCCGAGATTCAGGGTCCTGGCCCAGACACCAACATATCAGACTGTGGCAACCTGTGTGTGCAGTGATGAGATATTTTAGATAGTACTTTAACATTTGGATAGAAATTAAAATTTAAATATTATAAAACATTTTGTGCTCACATAGTCCTCTTAAACACAGCTTACCACCATCATGTCTCTGTCCACAGCTAATTATTACAGAGTTATGAATTTGCTAGCTATTACTGTACATTCCTTGATGTGAGATTCATAAAAGATCAATATAGTTTTTTTTTTTTGGCAGATGGTGGATTCTAACATACCCCATGGTGTAGTGTGGCATTCCAGATGTGGAAGCTGGAGAGCGAACATCTCACTAGTCATAAGGCCACATTCTGAGTCCTTCAGCTCAAACACTTTGTCTGTGTGCAGCTGATGAAGATTCTTCCCTTGGTGTAGTCTCTCAAACTACAAAAGCTACAAGACAGGTAGGGAAAGTAAATTGGTGAGGAAGACAATACTTTGCATTTAAAACCTTGAAACTATTTCACAAATATTTCTAATCATATTTACCGCAATAGTCAGTTCTATCGTGGTCTCTGTGATTTCGCGAGGGCAAGTGGCAATTGCACTAGAGATGGTCTTGCAATAATCAAAGGCTTGATCAAAAAGGCCAGACTCAGCCAGCTTGCTGACAGGACTTGTAGATCTAAGAGAGACAGAGTCATTCATTCTTAGTACAATGGTTCATACTTTAATCTGACTGATCAATATTAAAAAAAAAAAATTAAAAAAAGAGAAAGTCCAATCTGGAAGTTTGGCTGGCGAACCCCGAGGTCAGGGAGCATACATATTCACACATCTCATTTCACTTAATAACTTCTCTCATTACTAATTGGCTAACTGGCAAACTGGTACAAAGAGAAACTCAGTCTCAGTAGCAAGTCAGAAAAAATAATCATGCATGCACACACACACACACACACACACACAGAAAATACCTGTCACACCCAATGAGATCAAAGCGGGATCCCTGACATGTTTGCATTCACGTAGCATATATGTGCTGCACAGGTCAGTCCTTCGGAGTCTGCAGATGAAGGAGCAAACATGCATGTAAGGATCCGTGAAATAGTCCAGAGTTCATGATATAATTACAACATGTTAAGTTAAAAAAAAATACTGTTACTGATCCATATCAAGCTTTTCTCCTATTTTAACCACAGCATTTAAGTGCTCGTCTTCTGGGTCACCAAAGTCACGCCAGAGGAAGACACCAGCCATCCTGGTTCTTAACACCACTTAGCTATAGCAGGAATTGTCACATTAATCAGCAAATAAAAAAAAATGTAAAAACAACACAAAAAAATACACAATAAAATTATAATATACATTACAGACAGATGGTGATGTTGAGGTGTTAATAAATATTTTTGCTTAAACAATCACCACATAATGAACTACAACACTTACTCATTTTATTTGCAGAGCAGCTCCATAATCCTCCAGAAGAAACAGTCCTCCTTCTGGTCAGGTTCATCAACATGCTGGAGACACTCCTGGGATTTCCACTGAATAAAATGAATCAGGTCCTCCATCTGCACCTTACTGCTGCAACAGATGGGTATGGATTACTGCACATACACTTTTTGACCACCTGATGATATTTTTCCAACCATTACTGCTGAAACAGCCTGCATAATAATAATAATAATAATAATAATAATAATAATAATAATAACATGTTCGGTTTGACTCCATCCCCTGGAGTCAAACGCTCGATTTGTAAGGCTACAGACTAAGAACCTGACTCATATATATGTTATAGGAGGGTGTGTGTGTGTGTGTGTGTGTGTGTGTGTATGTGTGTGTCTGGCCTGCATGGATGAGCACGAGGTTCTTCCTCAGGACGGGGCATATGAACAGCAGGGTATTTCTTTTCTTTTTCTTGTCCATTGTCTTCATCTTTTTTTTGGTGAAATCTATGGAGCAATAGAAATATATATGGTTATTAATGTACTTGTGTTATTTTGTCCAGGACTTGGGGACAGGGTGGTTTAGGGGTTAGCACTGATGCCTTGCACCTCAGGGCTGGGGGCTTGATTCCCACCTCCACCCTGGGTGCACAGAGGTTGTGTGTTCTCCCCATGCTTCGGGAGTTTCTTTCCCCAATCCAAAGACATGCGTTGTATGCTGAATGGCATTTCTAAATTGCCTGGTGTGTGTGTGTGTGTGTGATTGTGCCCTGCAATGGATTGGCATCTTATCCAAGGTGTCCCCTGCCTTATACCCCAGGTCCCCTGGGATAGGCTCCAGGTTACCCCACAACCCTGTGTAGGATAAGCGGTACAGAGGATGGATGGAAATGTTTTCTTTCTTTCGACTATATGCAGCTGTATTTTAACATTTATTATTATTTTTAATAATAATGTGGCTTTGTGCAATACTGAGTGTTCATATCTGTTTTCAATTTGTCATTTTTTCTTTCCTGTGAAAAGCTGAATAAACGGAGAACTGAAAAATACACACTTCCAAACTGAATGTAGGAACAATAATGATTAAAAAAATCAATAATTACTAAATATTTAATGCTTGACCTAATACTGATATATTGATATAGCTGCTGTTTAAGAAGGGCTGTAGTGCTATGATTAAGTTAGGAGGCGACTCTTCTGGCTCTGAAGGGCAGAGTGGCAGAGAGCTGTAGCAGAAAGCATGCGGTTGGATCACGATGTATCATAGGCCCATGGGCTTTGGGCTTTTTAAATCCTAGAATCATCCCTGGGGATCTGCTGGATGCAACGAAGAAGTCGTGTGAGCCAGGCTCCTGCTCACAAAGGGACAAAGACCAAGTTAATTAACATGATATAAATAGGAGGAGCACATTTTTGTCTATCGTCTGTGGTTTGCTCACACAGTCCACACACCGTGCATATCTCTAATGGGGTCTCAAGAAATAATTATTTAATCAATTAAAAATATATATTAACTTGTATGTTCCTTGTGCATGTTTCTCATTGTTTTCCTGAGAAAATCACATGGGCGTTATAAAGCAAAGGCCCCCATTCTAATGTGCAGCAGCACACTGTCTCAGTGTGTCCAGCAAACCTTTCTGATATTTATGGAATGGAAAAAAACCCAAAAATAAAGTCAGTCCAACTATAAACAGTTCCTTGGGAACTCTGTGAAAGATGTTGTTTTGAAAGATAGTTTCTCTTAAGACAGAAAGCTTGCCATAAAGTTCCACAGAGAGCCTGATTGAGACCAACGCTACATGACCATCACACCCATGTGTTTATTGAACGTTCCATCCCATATTTATTCCCCTTTGCTGTTATAATGACCTCCACTCTTCTGGGAAGGCTTTCCACTAGATTTTGGAGCGTGGCTGTGGGGATTTGTGTTCATTCAGCTACAAGAGCATTAGTGAGATCAGGCGCTGAGAAGGTCTGGGGTGCAGTCGATGTTCCAGTTCATCTCAAAGGTGTTCAGTGGGGTTGAGGTCAGGGTTCTGTGCAGGACACTCGAGTTCTTCTACTCCAACCTTCACACACCATGTCTTCATGGAGCTCGCTTTGTACACAGAGACAGTATCATGCTGGAACAGGTTTGGATCTCTTAGTTGCAGTGAAGGGAAATTCTTAAAGCTACAGCATACAGAGACATCCTATACAGTCTGCTTTCAACTTTGTGGCAACAGTTTGGGGAAGAACCACATATGGGTGTGATGGTCAGATATCCACATACTTTTGGCCATATAGTGTATTACAAACTCCTAGGAACTGTAAAAGATGAGGATTTGAATAAATTCTGCAAATATGTTGTTATAATTTGTGAATGAAAAAAAGAAATGACTTCTTTTTCCTGCATTCCTGTTTTTTTGTTTGTGTTTTTTAAAGCGTTTTTCACTGCTCCCGGGGGCATAGTGGCAGGGTTCACAAAAATCTCTGGCCTAGACCACACCCACTTCTGGTTTAAAATCAAAACACAGATAGAGATCTGAACATTTAGAGCATAAACAGATACAAATAGTGGCATCACATTACACCCTTATCTTCAAGGCTTCAATCTTCATTGCATAGAGAACTTATAAACCACAGTAAACCCCATCTTCTAAATTTACCACTTTCATAAACTAAAAACACTGAAAAAATATGATTGTGCAAAAAAAAAAAAAAAAAAAAAAAAAAAAAAAAAATCAGTTTAAAAATGTACAGTTTATTAAGGGTGTTTAATACAAAAATACAGAAACTCGAAAGTCAATTCATATGTTGACTGGAAGTCTCCCTCTTTAAAATGATCTGCTCCATATCTAGTACACACTCAAAGGTGACGTGAAATCAAAAGGAGACACAAGATGGAAGATTAAGATGCAATCTCATGACACTTGAACCAAGAATTATCAGTAACACAGTTGCTTTTAACATGTGGTGGAACGACACGTCAATATTTTTAACTAGTTAAAAATACGATTAAGCCAATTTACATATCATTTGACATATTCATTGCGTGTACTGATTATATTTGGAACAATGGATGAATCATTACTTAACTCAAAGATTTTCCCTCATAAGTGAGATCTTTCTGAAGCCACATTGTAGACTATTTTCTCCGACCGATTACCAAAGTCAGTAATTTTTAGCTGTCTATATGGTTACAACATTTCGTGAGCCGCGAGCTGAAGTCTGAAGATTGGGAACCTCTGCAAAAATGCATGCTGTTCCCAATGTGTCCCACTGGTTATTTCGATTTAGGGTCCGGCTTTTCGTTGGCTTTCTTCTGTTTCTGCTGCATTATCTCTGCATCCCTGAAAGGAAAACCACGTGTGTTCGATTTGATTATTTAATATTTGTTGGAAAAAAAAAAAAAAAAAAAGCTGTGCAGGACATTACCTCTGCTTGCGAGCAGCAGCGGAGAGACCATCATCCTTCCTGCCCTTGGTCTGCTCATTTTGCTTCTTGGCATTCTTCTGTCGGGCAAGTTCACGCTGGTTTCCTCCTGAAACAGAAAAGATCACATCCACCACCACGGATTAATTAGGATTTAGAGTTTACGTCCACCTTCTAAAACATATCCGGCTCATTTTAAATATCTTCAGTGCTGAAAAATACAGCTTGATCTGACCAGTTACCAGCTGCCAAAACCCAGGCCGAGCTGGTCAAACCAGGAGACTGTCTTTACCAGCTGGTAAACAGTAGAGCTGTTAGAAAAAGAAAAAAGAAAAAAAAAAAACTAAACATGTATTGATCAATTCAGTCAAGTAATAATGAAGCTGGAAAAGAACTTACCAGCTGGTTAAGATGCTCTACCAGTTTGACCAGACTGGATTGTGTTTAGGAAGCTGATAGCTGGTCAGACCAAACTGGATTTTTCAGCAGGGATACCGTTATGTAAACATAAATAGATACATATATTTGCACAGGTTAATAACTGAGCATTGTCAGCAGGCTGACATCCTTTGTATTGTCCTTGATTCAACCTATGAGCTCATTCTTTTCACCAAATCTGCTTTATCATAAGGGCAGGTTTATTAATTATATATCATCACATGCCAACGTGGCAACATGAATTCCTACAACAAAAGCAAGCATTTCATATTAAAATACACAACAACGCCTGGTCAGGATGACCAGGAAAATAAAAAAGTGAATATCTGTGCGATAATCAGTTCTTAAACCCAGCATGTGAATAAATAATGAATTGTTGTTGTTGCGCTTTATTACTAGCTAGTGCTCAGTGACGTTACAAGGAAACGCCAAAATAAGAATTTTCTTGATATATTAACTTCATCCAAAGCATTTTTATCGAGATGAATCGTTATTCGGGGCGCTTAAAACAGCTAACATATTTATTTTTTATATTTGTAATGTATATATTTGCACAACTGCGGTCACGTCAGCTAGTTAACTAGCTAACTAGTTGGCTTCAGCTAAGCTAGCGTCAGCTAGCGTAGATTCGTAACACTTCCGTATTTATGTGAAGTACTTGACGTGTGAAGACACAAATATTTCTGATCAAACAATAATCAACAGAATACCTACTGGTCATGACTTTCGGTGCTTTTTTAAATCCGGGCAAAGCGAAGCCTAAAGCCTTTTCCTTCGCTGTAGCTATGAAGCGCTAATGGCGTTCCTGGTTGCGCGAGCTGTGGCTGTTTGTCCCGCCTCCATGTTCTGTGTTAGCCAATCATCGTACACGGACTGCGCATGCGCTCCACGAAGCAGATGAAATAACATGGCTCCTTTTCCAGATACCGGAAGTGCAGAAAGATTTTCTCGTTCTTTGTATAATTTGTTTGCGATAACTTTCTGAGATGGTCCACTCAGTAAATGTGCACACATTTGAGGTCAATTTGGGTCAAACTGGTTAAAGAAATTATTATTATTATTATTATTATTATTATTATTATTATTATTATTATTATTATTATTGTTGTTGTTGTTGTTGTTGTTGTTGGTGGTGGTGGTGGTGATAGTAGGTAGGTTAGCAGTGTACAGGTAAAGGTAAACAATCTGATGCATACCAGTAATGCACATAGCAATTAAGTTCAGTGGAATAAATAAAAATGATGGTGCAGTAAGCTGAGATAAACAGTATACAGGTAGTGATAAACAGCATGATGCATGCAGTATGATGCAGTGGAGACATACAGTGAGTAAAATGCAGATGTGCAAATAGCAATAATGTGCAAATAACAGTCTGATATAAATAATAAAAATAATAGTAATGACAGATAATGCAGTAAAGTGCAAGTACTTGCAAATAATTGCAGATAACAGTAGTCTAGTCTAATGCTAATGTTTAGTTATTAGGTGGAGGCTGGCAGTTAATGCTTAGAAGCTGAGTTCACCAATAGTTCAGCTGAAGGGAAATTATTATTATTATTATTATTATTAATATTATATTAGCAAAAACAGGAAATAAGGATGACAGAGATACGATCTATAAACATGATGCTACAATGTTTGGCTTTTTTAAATGTATTTATTTTAATTTTATTTATTTATTTTTTGTGAATCACTGTACCCAGGATTGTTTTGACCCAGGAATAATCACGTGACTCATGACGTATTGAGCACGTGGCTGTTTCAGTCATGTAGTGACTCTCCTGACTGGATTTGTTTAACAGGAGCTTTGAAATTTAGCGAAATTTTATTTAAACAAGACCAGAAATAATGCATTATCGTCGGCTGTAGTAGTAACTGATGAATCCTCCGAAGTATTTCCAAAAAAAAGAGTTACTCCACGTATTTAAAACACTGCACGCTCCTGACATCTAGTGGTGAAAAGGATGAAGTGCAGATAGTAATTAAACTCACTCTAACACTAAACCTAACCCAGAGATTTTACACAGTAAAAGGCAAGTGATGAAACTAAATAATGCTACATAAAAACAATACCCATATATGATACTTATAGAATTGTTTACATTTATTTATTGTGAACCTATTGACACACATAAACTTATTCTTAACATTTAAGCCAGCCCTAATCCATTGTCTGTTACGTCACCGGCGAGGTTCATGTGGGCTAAACTGAACTGTAAAACCGGAGGGTTTGATTGTGCTGCTTGAGTTTGCGTTTGAGTTTTTTTATACATAGAAAAACACGTTTGTTGAGACAGTGGTAGCTCAGTGGTTAAGCTACTGGCTTTCTGCTCCGAAGATTGTGAGTTCACATCCTAGCACTGTCAATCTGCCACTGCCGGGCCCTTGAGTAAGGCCCTTAACCCTCAACTGCTCTATTGTCTAAATGAGATAAAATGTAAGTTCCTGTGGATAAGGGTGTCTGCCAGCAATGAAATGAAACTGTTGAAATGAGTTTCCCCCAAACTTCAAAACCTTCTTTGCTGGTCCTTAACTACAAACTATTTTTCTTTTGTTCAAACTGAGTAGCAGTTTCCTAATATAACTGAACTGAAATATTGTTCATTTAAGAAAAGCGTCCTAAATTAAGAAAACAAATGCTCAGCTATTTTTTTAATATTTTTTTTTATAGAACTTCTGCAGTTTGCTCAAATTTCACCACTTTATCATGCTGTACACATCTTAAATGTATGACAGTATTGTATATGGAAATATGGCCTATATTAAACAAATATATAAGTAATATGTTATTTATGAAATTGTTGAAATGAGTTTCCCCTGAACCCAAACTTCAAAACCTTCTTTACGGGCTACAAAATATTAACTACAAAATATTTTCATAAATGTTTGCAGGAAATATTCTGGGCAGTTCTGAACAAAGGAAACCAATTATAATTATGTTAATGGACAGGTGTAGGTCTACCTGATAGAGTGACAACTGAACTCTATATATGTCATACTATGACATATTAAAGATTATTTCTAGATAGCAATTCATTTATTTTAAAAAAAAAAAAAAAAAAGGCGGGGGAAATTCTTAAATGTCCTAAATTAAGAACATAAACCCTCAGCTTTTTTTTAAAACAAAGCTCTGTTGGAACTTCTGCATTTTTCTCAGATTTCACCACTTTATCATGTTGTACATATCTTAAATGTATAACAGTATCATATATGGAAACATAGCCTACATTAACCCAATATATAAGTAATATGTTATTTAAGAATATGGTAAATATAAAATAGAATGTTCTGTAGGCTATGATAATTAAATATAGATAAAATATCTGTTTATTACATTTTATTTTAATATTTCAGTACCTTTTGCTATACATCACAATATAGTTTTGTTTTATAAAGGGGCCAACATGCCGTTTTGGGTTACTTCAAGAGAAAAGTGTGTACATTTTGTACAGTATATGCCTTTAAGAGACAGGTTTGTTTTATAATAGAAATGTACATTCAGTACAGGAACACCGGTACACCTGTTCATTCATGCAATTCAAGGAAATTTTTATATGAAATATATAGCACAATGCATAACATCATGAGGTGTAGCCTGTTCCTGGCTGAAAGGAGTGGAACTTGATGTGGTCTTCCGCTGTTGTAGCCCATCCTCCTCAAGGTTCGCATGTTGTGTGCTCTGAGATGCTTTTTTGTTCACCATGGTGAAAAGTATTCTGAGAAAAGTTTAGAAATTGCACGAATGAGCAGGTGTAGAGGTGTTCCTATTAAAGTGGCTGGTGAGTGTATACCGTGTATGCATAACAGGGCTTGAAATGTTTCAATGCCTGTGATAACTGCATGGTGTAATAACCTAGATATGTATAAGACGGGCATGTGGAAAAAATGTGCTACATATTTCATATAAAAATTATTGTCAACACTGGAAAAATGTTCTGCTTAATTTCAGCACCAACCTTAGACAAATTACGAAAACACTTGGTGTGACACTTTACTTCATTCATTGATACAGTTCCATTGTCTGGTATTTTGTAAATACATAGATATTTCAATAACCAATAAATATTGCTCCAATAGGCTCAGCAACGTTCTAAACATGGAAGTACTATTTTCCTTTGACAAGGATGACTCTGACTTGCAATATGCATCACTCTACAAAAAAAACCCTATAAAACGTTTAAATAAAATGTTAAATGGTGCATAATTAAGGCAAGAGGGAAACCATGTCGGATAGATTTTTGTACGAACCATTCCTTAAAATAAGATTTAGCCTCTACATCACACATATTAACCCTTTGTCATTACCCTCAACAGAGAATATTGATATTAATGGCACATCACTGAGGAGCAAACTAATAATCACACAGGACAATATCTGTTAAGCTCTCAAATCCATTTACCAGTTTACCTCATGTCAGAACATCCCTGTGCATCTTATTATTCTATATATTATCCAGCATCAATTAAAATAAAAAAAGAATCTTTGTCTGCAGTATTCGGTCACTTGTCACACAGTAAATGTATAATGGCGGTGAGAAAAAATAAAAAAATAAAGGGTCATGCACAGAGTAAAAGAAAAAAGAAGAGGATAAGACGTAGTGAAATTGAAAAAGTGTTCCATCAGTCCATTTGATATTGTGAAAAACACAAAACAGGTGGTGACAAAATTGATTAAGTAAGGAATAAAACACGCCTGGATGTGCTGTTATAGGAAATGAATCAACAACGGAGTGGTGTCATGCAGCCCATGATTATTGTCCTATAACACCATTTCCAGAAGTGGTTTATTCCTCTTACAGTATACCACAGTGATTTGCCAACAATGGCAATTTTTAATTCATTAATGAATGACATGAGTTTTTTTCCATTTCTAGTTACATTGAATGTTATGAAAGGTCTGAAAGACAAGTTAGTTCCGGTATAGCAGCTATAAAAATCATTCCCTCAACAGCCTTGCAAGACTCCTGCCATAAAATCAAATAAACACCTCCTAAAAAAGAAAGCTTCACCATATCAGTGATTATACGTTTTTCTTTGTTAACTAACGGCATGTTTTTTAATTCGTTTATTACTAGCCTTAGATTATGTAGATCGTCCGCCATACAAGTCCCTGTGAATAAGTTGTTTCTATAGAAATAATAACATATCAGAATGAGTGCATTAATATAAACCTATCGTTTGAATTATAGCCAGCACTATTGTCAGAGCTGCTTTTATAGAAAATTAATCTACACCTTCTGACCAATCAGAATTGAGAAGTCAACAGCACTGTGGTCTAGTTGCTAACATTTTCTACTTAGACCAACACTAATGAGTAAAACTTTACAATAACGAGAAACAAAACATGTACACAGTCTTCGTGGCATGGCACTGGGGATGTCTGTGGCTTTGGCCTGGGTTTTTATTTGAAAGTTCTAAGTACATGATGCCATAATAGAATAGTGATAGAAAATGGAGAAGCCTGTCACACATTCCCAGTCTCTCATTTATTCATGAGCTAGCCTCCCATCCAGCGCAGCTTGTAGGCTAGCCAGCGTCTCAGCGGGCAAAAGTATTCATTGTGGAATTGCTGAAACTCCGCTGTTTGCCGGATGTCCCTCAGAAAGGCCACATCGAGTTCAGACTCTGTCAGAGCAATGAGAAGCAGGAGGAGAGCCAGGAGCAGAGTGAGGGTGACCAAGAAGAGCCGTGCCAAACTTCCAATCACCTTACTCACTTGCTTTACCTCCATGCTACCAGGGGGTGTCTGGATCTTTCCCAGGTGATAGACTCTTCCTGTAAACTTAGCGACAACCAGCCTCCCACTTTGTGGAATACCTGCTTCAGTTTTTTTCTCCTCTTGGATACTGGGAGGGCTGTTCATGTGCTGACACAAGGCCTGGTCCAGTGAACAGTTGCTGGAGACGGGTGTGGGTAACACACTGTCAGTGGGCCTATACAACTCCTCCGAAAATTCTGATGCCCCATTTCGACCTTCAGCACAATTGCTATGGGACCTCAGTAAGGACTCGCCATGAGCGATGGACCGCACTGGGGTGGAGTGGCCACTGTCACGTAAAGACTCCAAACCTGGAGATGAACAAACAGTAAACAAGGTTTACTTTTACTTTTGAAATATTACTGAATTATGTTCACGTACAATACACAGAGATATACGAAATACATTATTCAGAATGAGCAGAGTTCTAAATAAACACAAATACAGATACAAATAAGAGGCACACTGTTGTTTTTTTTGTTTTTTTTGACAGAATCTGGTTGAAACTAGAGGTGTGCATCGGGATCCCACTGGACTCGACAACAAGTGGTGCAAGCAGGAGGTATTTACTTTCATGCACACCCAAGTGAGTGGTCAGATAGGAAGCTTGTGGAGCAAACAAAGACCACATTTATGTTAATGCACAATGCATTTACAGTGTTCACTCATTCGTCATTAGCTACCCTCTGGTCAGGGTCGCGGTGGTTTAAATGATGCTACTAGGGTTTTTTAAAGTTTGGGAAATATAACTAAATTTGTTTTTTTTTTTTTTTAAATATCGCAGGAAAGTACAAACAAGACTAATAACTCCAAAAGCGGGATTTAAAAACAGACTTATTTACATCTCTACTTTAGAACAATTATGAACTCAAGTGATGTAGCTGAGATTGAGGAACTGTTAGAACCAGAAATCACAAACCCTGCTGACAGTGATGGTTTCTACCTCTGGGTTTTTTTCCCTCCAGTATTTTCCAGTGCTCTAGTGGAAAGGTTCATATTCAATTCCCCCAAAAAAGTTTAGGCCATACCCAATTTTTGTTTAAATACAAATTCAGATACAGATTTTTTGAGCACCTGCACCAAACAGATCCAGATACAGATAGTGACAGCAGAAATACTGCATAATGTTCCTCTTTCGGCTGCTCCCATTAGGGGTCACCACAGCAGATCATTGGTCCGTGAATATTTGATTTGGCACAGTTTTTACACTGGATGCCCTTCCAGCAGAAATAGTGCATATTATTCATTAAAAGTATGGTGTCGTGGGGCTAACAGTCTTTTGAGGTGAAACCAGCAGATGCATTCTATCAAATGCTAGAAACTTCACAGATAAAACACTGCTTAGTCTGCAGTATGTGTGTTATGTTAGTATCTTACCCGCAGAAGCCTGTGCCTATTTTGCATGATTTTTTAATACCTATGTTTAAAAGTCAATACAAATATCCCCATTTTAAATAGATGAAGTAGTGTGTAGTACTGTGAAGACAGTAGTGGCATGTAATTGTTATTCCTTAAACCACGGGATCTCTGTGACAAGATGCAATTTAAAGTAAGTCTCTGTGCCAAATAATTCCTAAATTATTAAGCAATATGAAAGACACGCCATGTCATGAGTGCCATCACAGAGTTTTTTACTGGCCTTAGTCTTCATTTTACTGGCTACATTTCCTGTATTTGAGCAAGACTTCATGAAACGTATGGTGCTGTTCACATTTATTTCATGACCCTAACCTATTAGGCTGATTAGTTAAATATATTTTAGTTAAAGATATTCAGTGGTATAATTCACTATTAACTCACTATAATTCACTATTAACTCGCTATAATTCACTATTAACTCACTATTCACTATTAAGAGTTCTGTAAGACTGCAAATATGTACCAACAACATACAGTATCATCATATTAATGATGTTATTACATGTTTTGCCATTAAAGACTGTAGATGACACTGTCGTCAGCCTGAAAGAGGTTTAAAATGTATTTTTTGCATATTATGCAAATTACACGAAAAGTGTTAATTGGTGTAACTGTATCTTTATTTGACATCCAGTGAATCAACACATTCATTAGAAAGTAGAACAAACATGTTAGATGTTTGATGAGTCAGGTGAGTCAGCTCAGCTACAGATTGATATATGGAAGACAACTGGCAGTTAAAGGTCATGCACTAATTTGGCAGTGTCTTCAGAAGTAATAGGTGAGTTGTTGTTTTTTTTTATGTACTTTCTGTGCAGTTGCAGTTTGCTTCTGTGTTAGTATTGTATACAGCCTGGGTTGTTTTCTTAAATGATGTGATGGTTTATATTTCATTCCTTTGCCCTGGACATTTAGTGAGCATTTAGTTATAGCCTATAGATCCTATTGTCTGTTTAATTGTTGCTGTTAAACACAATTAAGGATTATCACATGAGAAAGGGTGCTGTTATACTGAATATTGGCACGGCTGTGATTCGGTCGTAGGCCCGAGGCCACAGACCCAAAGCCATGCCGATATTCAATACAACAGTATGACTGCGAGTGTGATATTGCTTTTATACAAGAGATCGATTACAAAGCAATTAATATCAAGTAACTTACATTCCAGATACAATATGGTGAAATCTTTTGTTTATTTTTGCTGTCAGCAGAAATAATTCCCAAAGAAGCCGCACTTGGATAGAGCGTTGCATGTTGCCATGTCAACGTACAGACAGACTCACAGCCTGTAGTTAGTGTAGTAACGGTTTCATTTTAATGAACTATTGCTAGAATTGGAATTTTATGGAGAGAGCACAGACAAGAGGAGTGATACAAACGGTGAAATATTCCACTGCTGTTACGCTAATGGTGCATCTCAATCAGCTCCCTTGCTCCCTAGGTTGTGAATCAGTATATCGTGTACACGAGTTCAGGCTCTGGTAAGGACCCTGGCTCACTACACATTGGCATACTGATGACTTAATTTCCTAGTGAGGAATTACTAGCTAGTGGATTTTTTAAAATCATTAAACACTTAAAAGTTGTTAGACTCAAACAAACTGTATATGGAACATCAAATAAAGTTAAATCGCTAACTACAACAACGATATGAAGCTACAACAACAATAAAAAGCTACGATATTTGTAGACAAAGTTAGAGAGGCTTCAGAAAATATGACGTCATTTCCAGTAAGGAAACATAGTGAGCATCGATACTCCCTGGTTTTTGTGGTGCATTGTGGGATTTTTTTTAGGGAGCGAACGTTCCAGTGCAAGGATTTTGCGATTGAGACAGCCCTTAAAATGGCCGACTCCCTGATCAGTGCCCTGCCTGCGGAACTAGGGAGCTGATTGAGACGCACCCTAAACATCAGCACTCTTGGAATGCCTCCTGTCCAATCAAATTAGTGGACCAGAACTAATTACTGTATAATAGTAATTCTATTAATTAAATAACCTGATGTGTTTGTTAACCAACTGTAAACAGCGTCACAGCCTGTCTATCCCTTTTCTAAATGTGACACTAAATACAATAGACGGTCTCTCAGTGTCACTGTTAAAAAATATATATATATATATTTTTTTTGAATAAATATACGCTCCCTCATTTTATTTTATTTATTTATTTATTTTTTATCAAAATGACTGTGATTAGTTATAAATAATAAGAGGTATAATGTTATGTTATGTTTTGGTATGATAATGTCAGGGTTTCTCAGACTCAAAGTACTGTAAAATAAATTTCATGGAACCCCATTTAGAGACATTTCATCTATTCAAATAATAAGCTCATTAGATAAATGTGAATAGTAATATTGCGACTATTTATTTCTGCCATAGAGCTTTTAAATCCTGAACCTTCCACAGATAGAACACATTAAGTTCAAATTGACATTATTTGTATGCCTACTTGTTTTTGAGATGTAGAGGTTTGGATGAAACCCAGTTAAATCCAAGGAGCAGTGAAATGGCCAGATAACTGTAAGAACTTGATAATAAATATAAAAATATTAAAATCTGAAAATAGTGGGTTGTGATTTCCAGCACTGTAAAAAAAAAAAAGGTAATAATAATAATAATAATAATAATAATAATAATAATAATAATAATGATAATAAATCCCAGATCCCCTGGCTATGCTTCATGGTTCATGGACCCCTGGGATTTCAATACAGAACACAGAATTAAGTCATTTTCGAGCTTGGTGTATTTGAGCTACAAAGTGGGAATTCAAATGGATGCCTCCATGATAGTGTGTTGTGTTAGCAACAAGCTAGCCAGCTAACATTAGCGATCATGAGGTTTTTTTTATGTATTTACTTTCTCAAAAATGTGAACTATATGGTCAGTGTTATAAATTTAACCAACTAACGTGTCTATGCTGACTAATCTAAAGGAAATTCTTCTATAAACTCATTTAAAGTAGTGGTATGATATTTTATTTACTGTTGGCGGTGTGAGCAGCCATGTTGACATGACGGCACATGCTAAACCCGGGGTTGAGAAGACCTTCTTGACTTTCTGAGTAGTTTTCTTAGTCTTTTCCTAGTCAGCGGTCGGAAATTCTGAGCTTCATGTGAACGCTGCAAAAGTAAAACATCTTTCTAATCTTTCTAATCTTCTTAATCTACTGTAGTACTCAGAACTCAGAGTGAGCTTTGTGATCATTAAAAGCCTTGTCTGCTACATGGTTAGAGGTATCATTCACTAGTCAAATAGTCACAAGGGTCTCACAAGTTTAGCCTCCAGTTGTTTTTTATGGTAGACAAACCCAATATATTTAAGCTTGAAAACGATCCAGATTAGCGCCACTACAGTGTAAAGCTTGCCTAATGATTCACTAAAGTGTGAATGAAGCATTGGTGTCTTTAAAAATAGTCCAGATGACAGTTAAGGCCATAGCTAAAAAGAGATAATAAGCTGAATGTATTGATTTTACAATGTGAGAACAATTTTTAAAAATATAAAACATTTTCTATTAACAAAAACACAAGAAAGTGGGTTTGTGTTTACCCTCCATTATAGACATATGGACTGCTCTTCTGCATGTTCGTGGAACACTACTCTGTCGCGGACCGTGAGCGATGGAAGGACAACTCCTACTAGGGACCATCCCAGCCCTGAGGAACACAAGCAGTGTATTAAAGTGTCGCTTATGTGCAAATGAAAATCAATTCCTAAGGGGTAGGCACAGGACAGGATTAGACATTTAGAAGGAACTTCAGCAAACACACAACAAACTACTCAAGCCTTAAATATGAACTCACCGGTGGATTTCTGGTGGCTCTCGTCTGATTTTGGCACTTTGCTCCATCACCTCCTTAGCTACCTTCCCACTGTGAGAGAATAAAACACAAAGCAAATTTACAAAATATTATACTTATCAGTTTATTTAATCTGAACATATGAACATATCTTAGTAGGTCACAGTAGGAGGAGAGAAAGTCCATCACAGTTAATATCAATTCATAGGAAACGGAGTGAATGAAAGCAGTGAAGCAGGCCTAAAGCCACCTGAAGAGCGTTTACCTGTATCTGAAACGACTCCCTTTAAAGAAGAGATTACTGCTGGATACTGTCCGTACTTGACTGGATTTCTCAAACCTGTAAGAAGACAAAGTTGGATATAGTTTAGTTGACATGCTTACTTGAGTCCTGTTCCTCAAGACATAGCTGGTATATGTTATCCAGGTGATTCTCACCACCCCTGGTAGATAACAGGGGTGAAACAGAATGCTAATTATAAATGTAACTGTGAAGTCTGGATACACTATATGGTAAAAAACTATGTGGACACTGGACTATCGCACACAATCATCTAGAATGTCTTTGTATGCTGTTGCAATATGATTTCCCTTCACTGGAACTGTAGGACAGTGGTGGCTCAGTTGCTGATCAGAAGGTTAGGAGTTCAAGCTTTGTCATTGCTAAGCTGCCAATGTTACATGGCTAACCCTGCACTCTGACCTCAACTTCCTAACAAGCTTGGATATGTGAAGAAATGAATTTCTGTACTGTATATGTGATAAACAAAGCCTTCTTCTAAAGGGTTCACACCTGACACGACAATGCCCCTGTGCACAAAGAAAGGTCCATAAAGATATGATTTTCCAAGGTTGATGTGGAAGAACAAGAGAGGCCTGCACAGAACCCTGACCTCAACCCCACCGAACACCTCTGTGACTTTGTTAAAAGTTCTTCTCATGCATGCACACAAGAAGGTATGTGTGTATCTGGAACCCCAGATACACACTAGAGTTCTGCAGGTGTCTTCCATTGTGGAGACTACAAGAACCTGCTACCTTTTCTTTGACTGATTGACAACTATGATCATTTGCAAAGACAATTTGTGCTATTCCTTCTAAAGTTCTTTCTCCTAAGGTCCTTCTTATTGAGTTTTTCCTCACCGCTGTCAATCTTGGCCTGCTCATTGAGGGTTAAGGCACCGATTGTCTGTAAAAGTTGCTTTTGTATTGTAAAGAGCATTATAAAAATGAAACTAAATTACATTCTATAACTTTATTCACACCTTGGATGTATGGGATATGGATATAGAGTATGTACTGTGCAAAATCTTAGGCACATACAAAGAAATGCTGTAGAGCAAAGATATCTTCAAATAAATAGTGAAATTAAATGTTTCTATATTTAAAAAATACTATTAAGAGCATTAAACAGTAATAAACTAAACAAAGTCAATATTTGGTGTAACAATCCTTTGCTTTAAAAAAAAAATTAGTACTCTCAGGTACAGTTTGTGTAGTTTTATAAGGAAATTGGCTGGTATGTTTTAATGAGTATCCTGGAGAATATTCCACAGTTCTTCTGCAGACATTGACGGTCACACTTGCTTCTTTTTTGCATGCAAAACCCTTCATTTTTACTGACATACACACATTTTTCTGTGACATTTCATTTTTTTTTTGCTGGGAAATATGAAAAGAATGTTTGGAAATATAAAATGATTTTGCACTGACTCAATTAATTCAACAGAATTAATAAACATCTATAACAAAATTTGTTATATAAAAAAATAGGGTGCCTAAGACTTTTGCACAGTACTGTATGTTGGCCTTATTTTTATTCTTTAGTATTTAAGTGTAAAAAGCCTTAATTTGGGTCTTTGGAAAGATGATCTTGCTCAGAGGTGACTCACTGGTAGAAAGCCTGGTTCTCCACTCCACACTTCCACAGGTGCTTACAGGCTTCAGGCGTTGGTGCAAAGTAGGTCAGGATGATATTCTGATCCTGAGTGAAGGAAAAAGGAAACAGATCAAGACGTGAATAGGGATGCACCGTTCCAATTTTGGACCGAAACGCTGGATGGATATTGTAGCAGATGTGACACATTTCTGACTCGATTTTCTGATGCAGTCTATAAAATGAATGCATTTGATGTTAACTGACAAACTAAACGTCCACTAAACATAGGAAATATCTTTTTTAGAAGCTTTCAGCCATCATGTCTCTGATCTACTGCATCAGAAAACTGACAATCGGCTCAGTTAACAGGAGGACGTCACTAGTTGAGTACTGGCTGTCATTACCATATTGAAAATAGAAGAAGTAGGCTTGGTGCATGTCTATATGTGTGTCTGACAGTTAAAATTATAAGGCAGGGGCATCCATTTGTAACCAGCCAGTGAGTCTAAAAGTTTTCATTTAAATCAAGAAGGAGCCACACTGGACTGAACCGGTAATCTTGGTCTTCAGTCAACTATTATTTGTCTCTTATTTGGCTAGAATTAACACCTGCAGTCACACCGGCCCTTTGTGGATAAGATTAGACATCCCTGTTATATGGGAAATATTATGAATCCAGTTCCATTAGTACTTCAGTCCAGGATAGCAGGCATAATTTGGTGATTTCCACATTCAAATAACTACTAAATCTGGTAATTAAGCTGATTTTGGTGTTTCTGAGCAGGGAGATCATTAACTTGTACTGGATTCTGTCCCTGCAGGACCGTAGTTTGTCATCCTTGCCA